>NC_037688.1:73612897-73724785 GCF_003255815.1 Theropithecus gelada
TTGAGACGGAGTCTCGCGCTGTGTCACCCAGGCTGGAGTGCAGTGGCGCGATCTCGGCTCACTGCAAGCTCCGCCTCCCAGGTTCAGGCCATTCTCCTGCCTCAGCCTCCGAGTAGCTGGGACTACAGGCGCCCGCCACCACGCCCGGCTAGTTTTTTGTATTTTTAGTAGAGACGGGGTTTCACCATGTTAGCCAGGATGGTCTCGATCTCCTGACCTCGTGATCCGCCCGCCTCGGCCTCCCAAAGTGCTGGGATTACAGGCTTGAGCCACCGCGCCCGGCATGATTCATATTCTATTGGCCAGAACTAGTCACGTAGCCCAGCCTAACTCAAAATCATTGGGAAGGTATTTCCATACACTGAAAAAGGAAGGGAGAACTGGATATTGGGCAGTGTGAATATCAATTACATATGGCAAGGAGGAGATTGAATGCAGACACTAGTATTCAGAGGTAAGTATCCTTACCTGCTGTTTAAGCTGGGGAGCCTCCCACTTTGGGAGGCCGAGGTGGGTGGATCACCTGAGAACGGACTCCTGTAATGGGCACCTGTAGAGTAGCTGGGAGTTTGAGACCAGCCTGGCCAACATGGTGAAACCCCTTCTCTACTAATAATACAAAAATCAGCCAGGAATGGTGACACATGCCTGTGATTCCCAGCTATTCTGGAGGCTGACGCAGGAGAATCGCTTGAACCCAGGAGGCAGAGGTTGTAATGAGCCGAGATCATGCCACTGCACTCCAGCCTGGGTGACAGAGCAAGACTCTGTCTCAAAAAAAAAAAAAAAAAGCCGGGGAGCCTGACTGCTTCAAAATTAATTACAACATTTTAACAGAAAGGCCCCGGCTGACACTCACACACACAATTCCACATGTTATGTTGGTTACCTGAAAAAAACAGGGTTCATTCGCCTAAGTGAGTGATAAACGACACTCCATGAGAATGTAGGGTTTTTGCTGTTGTCGTTGTTGTTGTTGTTGTTGTTGTTTTAATTAATAGAAATAAGGTCTCACCATGTTGTCCAGGCTGGTCTTGAACTCCTGGGCTCAAGCAATCCTCCTACCTCAGCCTCCAGAGTAGCCAGGACTACAGGCATGTGACACCAAGCCCAGCTAATTTATTTTTCATTTTTTATTTTTGAGAGGAGTCTTGCTCTGTCTCCCAGCTGAAGTGCAATGGCACGATCTTGGCTCACTGCAACTTCTGCCTCCTGGATTCAAGTGACCCTCCTGCCTCAGCCTCCCGAGGAGCTGGGATTACAGGCGTGTGCCACCACACCCAGCTAACTTTTGTATTTTTAGCAGAGATAGGGTTTCGCCACGTTGGCCAGGCTGGTCTTGAACTCCTGACATCAAGTGATCCACCCACTTCGGCCTCCCAGAGTGCTAGATTACAGGCGTGAACCACCGCGCCAGGCCAATAGTTTTAGTTTTAGTTTTGTTTTGTTTGAGACGGAGTCTTGCTCTGTCTCTCAGGCTGGAGTGCAGTGGCGCGATCTTGGCTCACTGCAAGCTCTGCCTCCCGGGTTCACAGCATTCTCCTGCCTCAGTCTCCTGAGTACCTGGGACTACAGGCACCTGCCACCATGCCTGGCTAAATTTTTTTGTATTTTTTTAGTAGAGACGGGGTTTCACCATGTTAGCCAGGATGGTCTTGATCTCCTGACCTTGTGATCCACTCACCTCAGCCTCCCAAAGTGCTGGGATTACAGGCGTAAGCCACTGCGCCCGGCACTTTTTTTTTTTTTTTTTTTTTTTTTTTTTAGTAGAGATGGAGTGCCACCGTGTTAGCCAGGATGGTCTCGATCTCCTGACCTGGTATCCACCTGCCTCGGCCTCCCAAAGTGCTGGGATTACAGGCGTGAGCCACCGCGCCCAGTCACCAATAGTTTTATTACATGGCAGAAGTAAGGAGGACAACTGGGAGTATTCTCCAAAGCAGTGTCTCTCTGAGGGAAAGTGACAGAAGGGTTTTATGGGGTGACGGAGAGGGGAGATGGTGTGTCATTCTACAGAGAGGAGGGGTCTCCGTGGCACAGACACAGTAAGTAATCACGCCAGCACATGTGATGGTCACAAGCTATAGCTCCTCCCAGTGTGGAGACGTGAGCCTGACAATCAAGAAAGTTCACTCAGGCTCAGGTCTGTAATCTCAGCACTTTGGGAGGCCAAGGAGGGCAGATCACTTGAGGTCAGGAGTTCCAGACCAGCCTGGCCAACATGGTGAAACCCCGTCTCTACTAAAAATATAACAATTAGCCGGGCGTGGTGGCGGGCGCCTGTAGTCCCAGCTCCTTGGGAGGCTGGGGCAGGAGAATCACTTGAACCCGGGAGGCAGAGGTTGCAGTGAGCCGAGATCACGCCACTGCATTCCAGCCTGGGTGACAGAGTGAGACTCCATCTCAAAAAAAGAACCCAAAACATTATGTAACATAGATAGGTAGGTAGATAGATAGATAGATAGATAGATAGATAGATAGATAGATAGATAGATAGATAGATAGATAGATAGAGTTAAGGCACAAAGAGGTTTCTAACCAAACTGATGGGCTTTTTCCACATCAACAACCAATTCTCCAGTTCTCCAGACAGCAACTGGGTGTCCAACAATGCAACGTAATGCAATTCTGATGCTGCCCAGGGTTGGCATCAAACCCCACAGATGAAGGGCTCCGTCCCATAAGGCTGCCCCACTTCAGGTGCCAATCCCAAGTCTGGGACATCAATACTTCTGACTGACCAGACATAAATTGGGAGTTCCCACAAACCCCTCATTAGTTTCAGTAATTTGCTAGAACAGCTCATAGAACTCAGGAAAATGCTGCACTTAATATTACTGGTAAAGATGGGGGAGAGGGGGCTTGGAGCTTCCATGACCCCTCCAGGTGTGTTGCTCTCCCAGCACCCTATGTGTTCACCAACCCAGAAACTCATGAAACTCATTGTTCAAAAATATATTTTAGCCAGGCATAGTGGCTCAAGCCTGCAATCCCAGCACTTTGGGAGGCCGAGGCAGGTGGATCGCCTGAGGTCAGGAGTTTGAGACCAGCCTGGCCAACATGGTGAAACCCCATCTCTACTAAAAATACAAAAATTAGCTGGGCGTGGTGGCATGTGCCTGTAGTCCTAGCTACTCGGGAGGCTGAGGCAGGAGAATCACTTGAACCTGGGAGGTGGAGGTTGCAGTGAGCTAAGATCATATCATTGCATTACAGCCTGGGCAGCAAGAGCAAAACTCCGTCTCAAAATGAATAAATAAATAAATAAATAAATAAATAAATAAATAAATAAAACTATAAAAGTGCAGATAAATGAGAAGACACAACCAATCAAACTAGTGACCCACCACCCAAAAACAAGTGTAATGTAATATTTTGATATATATCTTTCCATTACATTTTCTATGCATACGTGTTTTATAAAATTAGAATTTTTCTATACATACTATTCTTAATTTTTTCTTTCTTAAAAATTATATCTTTAGAGGCAGGGTCTTGCTCTGTTGTCCAGGCTGGCATAAAGTGGCACAATAACAGCTTACTGCAATCTTGTACTCCTGACTTTTTTTTTTTTTTTTTTTTTTTTTTTTTTTTTTTGAGGCGGAGTCTCGCTCTGTGGCCCAGGCTGGAGTGCAGTGGCCGGATCTCAGCTCACTGCAAGCTCCGCCTCCCGGGTTCACGCCATTCTCCTGCCTCAGCCTCCCGAGTAGCTGGGACTACAGGCGCCCGCCACCTCGCCCGGCTAGATTTTTGTGTTTTTTAGTAGAGACGGGGTTTCACTGTGTTAGCCAAGATGGTCTCGATCTCCTGACCTCGTGATCCGCCCGTCTCGGCCTCCCAAAGTGCTGGGATTACAGGCTTGAGCCACCGCGCCCGGCCACTCCTGACTTAAGTGATCCTCTCACTTCAGCCTTCAAAGTAGCTGGAATTATAGGCATGAGCCACCATATCCCACTAATTTGCGTTTTTTTTTTTTTTTTGGTAGAGACAGGATCTTGCTATATTGGCCAGGTTGGTCTCAGACACCTGGCCTCAAGTGATCATCCTGCCTCAGCCACCCAGAGTGCTGGGATTCTAGGTATGAGCCACCACACTTGTTTTTTGTTTGCTTGTTTGTTTGTTTCTTTTTTTGTGAGACGGAGTTTCGTTCTTGTTGCCCAGGCTGGAGTGCAATGGCGGGATCTCGGCTCACCCCAACCCCTGTCTCCTGGGTTCAAGTGATTCTCCTGCCTCAGCCTATCAAGTAGCTGGGATTACAGGCATGCATTGCTACGCCTGGCTAATTTTGTATTTTTAATAGAGATGGGGGTTTCTCCATGTTGGTCAGACTGGTCTCGAACTCCTGACCTCAAGTGATCCACCTGCCTCAGCCTCCCAAAATGCTGGGATTACAGGCATGAGCCACCACGCCTGGCCGGCGTTGTGTTTTTTTTACTTAATAAACTGTGACCATCTTTTTATGTCTTCACATCCTTTTTTTTTTTTTTTTTTGAACAGAGGCCTGCTCTGTCATCCAGGCTGGAGTGCATGGCACAATCTCGGTTCGTTGGAACCTCCACCTCCCAGGCTTAAGTGATTCTCCTGCCTTAGCCTCCCAAGTAGCTGAGACTACAAGCACGCACCACCATGCCCAGCTAATTTTTGAATTTTTAGTAGAGATGGGGTTTCACCATGTTGGCCAGGCTGGTCTCAAACTCCTGACCTCAAATGACATATGCTCCTTGGCCTCCCAAAGGGCTGGGATCACAGGCGTGAGCCACTGCACTTCACGGCCAATGTCTTCACATCCACAGTAGTTGTTTGGAATTGGATTGTGGAGTTGTGTCATCAATATTAAAACTAATGTTCTGTTTGGGAGCACTTAGGCTGTTTTCATCCCTTGGTTCCCACAAATAATATTATGTATTTATTTTATTTACTTATTTTTATTTTATTTTTTGAGACAAGGTCTGGTTTTATTGCCTAGGCTGAAGTGCAGTGGTGCAATCTCAGTTCACTGCAACCTCTGCCTCCCAGGCTCAAACGATCCTCCCACCTCAGCCTCCTGAGTAGCTGGGACTACAGGCGCACCACCATACCTGGCTAATGTTTTAAAAAACTTTTGTAGCAATGTGGTTTTGCCATTCTGCCCAGGCTGGTCTTGAACTTGTGAACTCAAGCGATCTGTCCACCTCAGCCTCCCAAAGTGCTGGGATTACAGGTGTGAGCCACCTCACCCGCCTTTATTTATTTTTCATACAGGATCTCTCTGTCACTCAGGGTGGAGTGCAGGGTGTGATCATGGCTCACTGCAGCCTGGAACTCCTGGGATCAAGGAATTCTTCCTCCTCAGTCTCCTGAGTAGCTGGGACTACAGGTGTGCATCACCACACCCAGCTAATTTTTTTTTTTTTTGCAGAAACATGGTCTCGCTATGTTGGCCAGGCTTACAAATAATATTATTGTGAAGGTTTTTTTAGCCAAATCTTTGCATGCACATTTGTTATCCTCGCATAAATTTCTTTTTCTTTCTTTCTTTTTTCTTTTTTTTCTGAGACGGTGTTTTGCTCTTGTTGCCCAGGCTGGAGTGCAATGGTGTGATCTCAGCTCACCAAAACCTCTGCCTCCCAGATTCAAGTGATAATCCTGCCTCAGCCTCCCGAGTAGCTGGGATTACAGGCATGGGCCACTACGGCCGGCTAATTTTGTATTTTTGGTAGAGACGGGGTTTCTCCATGTTGGTCAGGCTGGTCTCGAACTCCTGACCTCAGATGATCCACCCGCCTCGGCCTCCCAAAGTGCTGGGATTACAGGTGTGAGCCACGAAGCCCGGCCTCCTCATATGAATTTCTAAAGGTAGAATTGATGGATTCAGATAGCACATTTTATTTTATTTTGAGACGGAGTCTCGCATTGTCACCTGGCCTCGAGTACAGTGGCGAAATCTCGGCTCACTGCAACCTCCACCTTGGGTTCACTGAATTCTCCTGGCTTAGCTTCCCGAGTAGCTGGGATTACAGGCGCGTGCCACCATGCCCAGCTACTTTTTTTGTATTTTTAGTAGAGATGGAGGTTTCACTGTGTTGGCCAGACTGGTCTCAAACTCCTGACCTCAGGTGATCCACCCGCCTTGGCCTCCCAAAGTGCTGGGATTACAGGCGTGAGCCATCGTGCCCAGCCTCAGATGGCACATTTTAAGGCTTTGGATATGAATTGCCAAAATTTCTCCTCATTTCCCTCTTTCCTTACCCCAGACAGCCAATGAAACGTCTGTTTATCTACATCCTCACTAACACTGGAAGTTAAATATGGGTTTAAAAAAATCTCTGCAAATTGCTTCAGCATGATATTCTTTTTTTTTTTTTTTGAGATGGAGTTTCACTCCATTGCCCAGGCTGGGGGGTGCAGTGGCACAATCTCGGCTCACTGCAACCTCTGCCTCCCGCGTTCAAGCGATTCTCCTGCTTCCGCCTCCTGAGTAGCTGGGATCGCAGGCGTGGGCCAACACGCCTCGTTAATTTTTGTATTTTTAGTAGAGACGAGGTTTCACCATGCTGGCCAGGCTGTTCTCAAACTCTGACCTCAAATGATCCGCCTGC
Source organism: Theropithecus gelada (assembly GCF_003255815.1). Lineage (NCBI taxonomy): Eukaryota > Metazoa > Chordata > Mammalia > Primates > Cercopithecidae > Theropithecus > Theropithecus gelada. The sequence goes on from NC_037688.1 coordinate 73,619,476, forward strand.
CTTCGCCTGGGATTACAAAGCATGAGCCACAGCACCCAGCCAGCATGATATTCTCAATGTAATAAAATGTCTTCTATCTGAAAAAAATATAAAAGGGCTTTATTTAAAGGATGAATTAAAGTCAAATAGGTTAAAACTAATCTTCCTTTAAATCGGCCGGGCGCGGTGGCTCAAGCCTGTAATCCCAGCACTTTGGGAGGCCGAGACGGGCGGATCATGAGGTCAGGAGATCGAGACCATCCTGGCTAACACGGTGAAACCCCGTCTCTATTAAGAAATACAAGGCCGGGCGCGGTGGCTCAAGCCTGTAATCCCAGCACTTTGGGAGGCCGAGGCGGGTGGATCACGAGGTCAGGAGATCGAGACTATCCTGGCTAACATGGTGAAACCCCGTCTCTACTAAAAATACAAAAAACTAGCCGGGCGTGGTGGCAGGCGCCTGTAGTCTCAGCTACTTGGGAGGCTGAGGCGGGAGAATGGCATGAACCCGGGAGGCGGAGCTTGCAGTGAGCCGAGATCACGCCACTGCACTCCAGCCTGGGAGCACAGCGAGACTCCGTCTCAAAAAAAAAAAAAAAAAAAAAAAGAAATACAAAAAACTAGCCAGGCGAGGTGGCGGGCGCCTGTAGTCCCAGCTACTCGGGAGGCTGAGGCCGGAGAATGGCGTGAAACCGGGAGGCGGAGCTTGCAGTGAGCTGAGATCCGGCCACTGCAGTCCAGCCTGGGTGACAGAGCGAGACTCCGTCTCAAAAAAAAAAAATAAATAAATAAATAGATCTATGCTGGCCGGGCATGGTGGTTCACGCCTGTAATCCTAGCACTTTGGGAGGCTGAGGCAGGCGGATCACCTGAGGTCGGGAGTTCAAGACCAGCCTGACCAACATGGAGAAACTCCATCTCTACTAAAAATACAAATATCAGCCGGGCGTGGTGGCACATGCCTGTAATCCCAGCTACTCAGGAGGCTGAGGCAGGAGAATCACTTGAACCCGGGAGGCAGAGGTTGCAGTGAGCTGAGATCGTGGCATTGCACTCCAGCCTGGGCAACAAGAGCGAAACTCTGTCTCGAAAAGAAATAAAATAAATAAATAAAAATAAAAATAAAATAGATAAATGAAGCAAAAATTATTAAAATGGCCAGGCGCGGTGGCTCACGCCTGTAATCCCAGCAAGTTGAGAGGCTGAGGTGAAAGGATCGCTTGAGGTCAGGAGTTCGAGACCAGCCTGGGCAACATGGTGAAACCCCGTCTCTACAAAAAATACAAAAATTTACCAGGCTTGATAGCATCCGCGTGTAGTCCCAACTACTCAGGAGGTTGAGGTAGGAGGATGGCTTGAGCCTGGGAGGTCATGGCTGCAGTGAGCCATGTTCATCCCACTGCACTCCAGCCTGGGTGACAAAGCAAGACCCTGCCTCAAAAAATAAACTAAAATAAAATAAAAAGTTTATTATTAATAATTTTTTTTAAAAATCAAGGCACACCTGACTGTAACAATTGGGGCCACTTAAAAGAAAAACACACACAAGCACTCTTACCTCTGGCTGTAAGGACACAGGCTATTCTGATTTTATCACCAGGAAAACTGCCCATGAGGAAGCTGAGCCCAGCTGTGGCATTTTGGGTTACCAGGGAAGCTGCTGGCTGAGCTGAGAATAAACACAAGCGATTCTATTCTCAGTAAGTGGTTCTAACCGCTAACCATCCTTCCTTCCTCTTCAGTATATCTATATTATGTTTGGGCCTAAATCATGCTGTCTGGATGAGTCCTGATTCTAGGAGACTTTTAGTTTTGATAAACACAGTATTGGGAGATTTCCCAGGGGGTCTGCGTGAGAAGAAAAATCTGACTTTGCTTTAACAGGTGCCTAACCCCAACATTAATGCTAGTGCTTATGACTAAGGGGATCCGATGATGCAAGGCTAAACAGGAGTGTCGGACTTCCAAATGACATGGAACTTTAGGTGACATCTAAGACACTGGCTTGTGAGTGTGCAACAGTGCAGAGACCCGAGACGCTGCTCTGGCAGAAACACCTGGGAGAGTGACATATTAAATGAAAAATAACCACCCCAAGCTGGGTATGGTGGCTCACACACGCCATCTGTAATCCCAGCACTTTGGGAGGTCAAGGCAGGAGGATTGCTTGAAGCCAGGAGTACAAGACCAGCCTGGGCAACAAAGTGAGACCCTAACTTTACAAAAAAAAAAAAGAAAGGAAGGAAGGAAGGAGAAAGAGAGAGAGAGAGAGAGAGAGAACTACCCCAAATTTGGGAGTTAGCATCTTGCAAAACTGTTTTTTGTTTGTTTGTTTGTTTGTTTGAGCCAGAGTCTCGTTCTGTCACCGAGGCTGGAGTTCAGTGGCCTGATCTCAGCTCACTACCACCTCCACTTCTCAATTTCAAGCCATCCTCATTCCTCAGCCTCTCAGATAGCTGGGACTACAGGCAGATGCCACCACACTTGGCTAATTTTTGTATTTTTTAGTAGAGAAGGGCTTTCACCCTGTTGCCCAGGCTGGTCTAAAACCCCTGAGCTCAGACAATCCGCCCACCTCAGCCTCCCAAAGTGCTAAGATTACAGGCATGAGCCACCACGCCCAGCCATGCAAAACTTTGTATTATGAGAAATTATAGTTGAAGAGGTTAACTCTTACAGTTGAAGAGGGAAAAAACAGGATAGTGAGCATCACAGCCAATAGATATTCTGATAAATAGCTTAAGTTCACTAAAATTACTTTAACAATAATAAAAACAGCAATGGGTGACTTTTTTGCACATGTAGCAATAGTATGCTTATTTTCCTTTTCTGAAAAACCCTGTGTTCCCTCTCCCCATAAAAATCATATATTAAGGCTGAGGCTGAATCATACTGGATAAACCAATTGGAAAGGTTTGACTCAAACCAAGAAAAGAAGAAAGAGCCAAATTTTTTTATTTTATGAGTTCCCAAGAAAGCTTTTGAAATTCATGGCAGAAATAATAATTTTGAAAGCCAAGGTTTTTGATTTGCAACATTTGTAAAAAGAGGCTTTTTTCCTTTCTTTCCTTCCTTCCTTCCTTCCTTCATTCCTCCCTTCCTTCTTCTCGATGTTTGATTTTGAGTATCAGACTCTGAATTCAAAGCAAATCGCTGAAGGAATCATTTTGAAAGCCAAGGCTTATGATTTGCAAGATTTGCAAAAAGAGGATCTTTTTTTTTTCTTTGTTTTCTATCTTTTCTTTTTTTCTAGTTCTCTTAACTTGGTTTTGAGTATCAAAACTCTGAATTCAAAGCAAATCCCTGAAGCAATCTTGGAATAAAGTTTATGCCACGACAAACAAGAGATCTACTACAGGAGAACTGACAAAAAGTTAGGGCCAGGCGTGGTGGCTCACGCCTATAATCCCAGCACCTTGGGAGGCCGAGGCAGGCGGATCACTTGAGGCCAGGAGTTCAAGACAAACCTGGCCAACATGGCAAAATCCTGTCTCCACTAAAAACACAAAAATTAGCTGGGTGTGGTGGTGTGCACCTGTAATCCCAGCTTCTCAGTGGCTGAGGCAGGAGAATCACTTGAACCCAGGAGGAGGAGGTTGCAGTGAGTCAAGATTGCACCACTTCACTCCAGCCTGGGCAACAGAGCAAGACTCTGTCTCAAAAAAAAGAAAAAAAGAAAAGAAAAGTAATATTATCCTGTCCCTGAGACTGAAATTTTTCAACATAAAAGAAAAAGATCTGGCCGGGTGCAGTGGCTCACACCTGTAATCCCAGCACTTTGGGAGGCCGAGGTGGCAGATCACCTGAGATCAGGAGTTTGAGACCAGCCTGGCTAACATGGTGAAACCCCACTTCTATTAAAAATACAAAAAATTAGCCAGGCGTGGTGGTGCATGCCTGGTACTACTATCCCAGCTACAGCTAGCTACTCAGGAGGCTGAGGCAGAAGAAACACTTGAACCTGGGAGGCAGAGGTTGCAGTGAGCCGAGATTGCGCCATTGCACTCCAGCAAGGGCAACAAGAGCGAAACTCTGTCTCAAAAAAAAAAAAAAGAAAAGAAAAGAAAAGAAAGAAAAAAGAAAAGAAATCCCTAGAGGAAAAATTTAAAATTCCTATGAGTTGAGGAGTGACTGAAACTGGATTGGCCATGAGCTGATGAGCTGGTTGAAGCTGGGTTCATTATTCTAGTCACTCTACTTTTATATATCTTTTGAAATTTTCTATAATGAAAAAAAACTTGGTTGTTACTTTGCACATAGAAGAGAGAGACCAGTGAGAAGGGTATTGGGGCTGCAGGAGCAAGTGAGGTCTGAACTAGGGTGGCCATGTGGAGAGGGACAGAAGTGGCCAGAAGAGAAGGATGGCTTCGATTATGCTTGGCTGTATTCTTCTAGATTATTTCAGCATCTCCTTTCAAATCCCCAACCATCTTCTCTCCTCCTTCACTTCAAGTGCTTTGCCTGTACCCCTTTGGGCTTTAGTCTAGATGCCATGGGAATGTTTTTTTTTGTTTTTTTTTTTTTTGAGACAGAATCTGGCTGTGTCACCCAGGCTAGACTACAGTGGCATGATCTCGGCTCACTGCAGCCTCCATTTCCTGAGTTCAAGCGATTCTCCTTCCTCAGCCTTCCAAGTAGCTGAGATTACAGGTACACGCCACAATGCCTGGCTATTTTTTGTATTTTTAGTAGACAGGGTTTCACTATGTTAGCCAGGCTGGTCTCAAACTCCTGACCTCAAATGATCCAGCCACCTTGGCCTCCCAAAGCGCCAAGATTACAGGCTTGAGCCACCATGCTCAGCTGGCCATGGGAACATTTAAGAGTTTTCGATAGGCAGTGGCCTGACTTTAAAAGTCCCCTCTGGGAGGTCAAGATGGGAGGATCCCTTGAGGCCAGGAGTTTAAGACCAGCCTGGGCAATGTAGCGAGACCCTCTCTTTAAGAAAAAAAAAAAATTAGCCAAGTGTCGTGCATGCCTGTAGTCCCAGTTTCTTAGGAGGCTGAGGCAGAAGGATTGCTTGAGCCCAGGAGTTTGAGGCTGCTGTGAGCTATGATCATGCCACTGCACTCCAGTCTGGGCAACAGATTGAGACCCTCTCACTTTTAATTTAAGATAAAAGTCTCCTCTAGCCTAGCTAATGCACAGAGCACAATTTGGAGGGGGCTGTCTGTAAAAAGACCGGCTAGGAGGCACTGCAGCATTCCAAGTGCTTTATAAGCATTCTCTTCTTTTTTGAGGCAGAGTCTCACTCTGTCGCCCCAGGCTCGAGTACAATGGCACAATCTCTGCTCACTGCAATCTCCACCTCCCAGGTTCAAGAGATTCTCCTGCCTCCCCCTCCCAAGTAGTTAGGACTACAGGAGTGCACCACCACACCCAGCTAATTTTTGTATTTTTGTAGAGATGGGGTTACACCATGATGCCCAGGCTGGTCTTCAACTCCTGACCTCAAGTGGTCCACCCAACTCGGCCTCCCAAAGTGTAGGGATTAGAGGTGTGAGCCACTGCGCCTGGCAGCTTTCTTATTTACTTCTCAAAGCAAGTCTGTGAGTGTGAGGACTGTTCCCTTCATTTGGAATACAAGGAATCTGAGACCAGAGAATTTGAGAGACGTACCCAAGGCCACCCAGCAATTCTCCGCAGGGTTGCCAGATAAAATAAAATAAAAGACGGCATGGAACATACTTACACTAAAAAAAAATTGCTGTTTATCTGAAATTCATATTTAACTGGATAACCTGTTTTTTTGTTTTTTGGGATTTTTTTTTTTTTTTTTTTTTTTTTTGAGACGGAGTCTTGCTCTCTCACCCAGGCTGGAGTACGGTGGTTCAATCTCAGCTCACTACAATTTCCGTGCCCCGGGTTCAAGCGATTCTCCTGTCTCAGCCTCCCCACTAGCTGGGACTACAGGCACCTGCCACCACGCCTGTCTAATTTTTGTTTTTTTAGTAGAGACGGGGTTTCACCATGTTGGCCAGTCTGGTCTCGAATTCCCGACCTCAGATGATCTGCCCACCTCAGCCTCCCAAAGTGCAGGGATTACCGGTGTGAGCCATCGCCCCCAGCCCTGACCTGTATTTTTGTTATGGAAATCAGCAACCCTAATTGCTGACCAAGGCAGGATTTGGCCCCAGGGTCTCAAACCATCAGCAAATGCTTGTTGCATGAATATATAGGGGCAATGTGCAATATTAGAGAAGTTAAGGTCCTTTTTAGACAATCACAAATTCTATTATCATGAGCTGAGTAGGATGGAGGTAAGAGCACAGGCTCAGATATCAACTCCCTGGGTTCAGATTCTGCCAGCATCACCTAACTACCAGCTGTGTGATTTGAGCGCAGGTTACTTAAACCCCCATGCAACAGTTTTCTCATCTGCAAACTGAGGATAATAATAATAGTACTAATAATAGCACATTCCTCTAGGTCAGCTTTGAAGATTAAAGGAGGAAACTCATACATTGCCAAGCCTTGCATGGTGTAAGACCTCAGGAGATGTTGGCTGAGTGAGGTCATAGCAAACAGTATGCTAAGGGAATTAATAAAATGTTACAAACCCTCCTCATACTACCAATTACACACACAGATAAGTCTTTTCTCTTTTTTTTTTTTTTTTGAGATGGAGTCTTGCTCTGTTGCCCAGGCTGGAGTGCAGTGGCACGATCTCCACTCACTGCAACCTCCACCTCCCGCCTCCCAGGTTCAAGTGATTCTCTTGCCTCAGCCTCCTGAGTAGCTTGGACTACAGGCACCCGCCACCACATCTGGCTAATTTTTGAATTTTTAGTGGAAACAAGGTTTCACTATATCACCCAGGCTGGTCTTGAACTCCTGACCTCAAGTGATCCTCTCACCTCGGCCTCCCAAAGTGCTGGGATTATAGGCGTGAGCCACCACACCCAGCCTAGAGAAGTTTCTCAAGGTGGGAACTGTGTCTTGTTCCTTACTGTCACTACCTTGGTGCAGAGAACCCTGCTTACAGTAGAGGGTGGAAAGTTTGTTTGTTTTTAAGACAGGACCTCGCTGTGTTGCCCCAGCTGGAGTGCAGTGGCATAATCATAGCTCACTGCAGCCTCAAATCCTTGGACTCAAGTGATCCTCCTACCTCAGGCACAGGCACATACCAACATGCCTGGTTAATTTTCTATTTTGTGTAGAGATGGGGTCTTGCTGTGTTGCCCATGCTGGTCTCAAACTCCTGGCCTCAAGTGGTCCTCCCACCTATGCCTCCCAAAGTTTTGGGATTATAGTCATGAGCCACCACAGCTGGTCCACAATAAATATTGATTCAATAATATAATGGGCCGGCGGGGAGGAATTTCTGATGGGACTAGAATTGACCTGTAAAAATAACCAAAAACTAAAACACAAAAGAAGAATCCCACAAAAACAAAAATTATATTAGAGGGAATGTAAGGAATGACTCCAGAATGTGACAGTGAGTCAATAAAAGCATTCATTATTGAAAATACCATATTTTGAGATAAATATGTTTGATTTCTCAGGAAAAGCAAAAAGGGTTTGTGGCAAGCCATAACAAATACTGTCATTAAAGCAAAATTAGTACAGGTCTTAAATTCCAGAGGTTACAAAACAGCCTGGCTGAGGTCATTCATGCTTAATTATTGTGCCTAATAATTACCTTGACTAATTAGAGCAAAGGTTTCAAAGTATGTTTCTATTCCCAGACACTGAGTCACCAGTGACCCAGAATAAATCATTTCGCTCTATTTGTGTCTTGTATCATCGACATAAAAGCACCCTCAGCCAACTCCTCGGGGAAACTGCAAAGACTTCATTAATTAATATTTGGACAACAAATATAATTTGTATGTGCCAGACGTATAGAAACATGGCATCAGGATGTTTTGTAAGTTGGGTTCCTTTATCTAATTATTCAACTACACTCCAGGTGCTCTTAATAATTGTTAAAGTTCTACTCTGAGCCAGGCCCTGAGCTGGGAACTGGAGGTGCAACTGTGAACAAGGGAGATCGGTTCCTGCCCTCATGGAGCTTCTAGTCTAGCAAAGGAGACGGATGCTAAATAGGTAAACCAGATATAATCATTATAAATTGTTGAGTGCCAAGAGGAAAACAAATAGAAATCTGCATTAGAGACTAGTGGGAGGGGTTTATTTTTCTTCATTTTTGCTATTTATTTTTATTTATTTACTTTTTCTGAGATGCAGTCTCGCTCTTGTTGCCCAGGCTGGAGTGCAATGGTGTGATATGGACTCACTGCAACCTCCGCCTCCCAGGTTCAAGCCATTCTCCTGCCTCAGTCTCCCAAGTAGCTAGGATTATGGACATGCCCCACCGTGTTCTCCATGTTGGTCAGGCAGGTCTCGAACTCTTGACCTCAGGTGACCTGCCTGCCTCAGCCTCCCAAAGTGCTGGGATTACAGGCATGAGTCACTGATCCTGGATTGGAGGGGTCTTTTTTTGATGGCACAGTCATAAGAGGCTCCTTAGAAGAGGATCCCCACACTGAGACCTGAAAGATGTGAAGGAACCAGCCAGGTGGACAGAGGAGAAGGGCATTTTAGGCAGAAGGAGCAGCCAGGGCAAAAGCTGAGGTAGGGAAGAGGTTTTCATTTGGGGTAACTATAGGAGTCAATGTACCTACAGCGTAGTGAATGAGGAAGTTGGCGTGAGCTCAGACCCAGATCACTCAGGGCCTGCGAGGAGTTTAAGAGTTGGCCAAAAGCTGTTCCTGGCCTCCTCCTTGGCATGTGGTTGGATTACATTTCCCAGCATCCCTTGCTGTTAAGGGTGGGCATGTGACTGGATTTTGACCAAAGGAATGCAAGGAGAGGCAAGGACCCCGCCCCACCCCTTGCTAGTGGCCTTGCTAGTGACCTTGCTAGTGACCACCTCTTGGGCTGACCTCCATGCTCCTGCATTTTACTCATCTTGATGGAGAAAGCAGAGCCACGAGCTAGCAGAAGCCTGGGTCCCTGGATCAGGTATTGGAAGAGAGCCACCTGCCTATCAAGAATACCAATTTTGGACTTTACATGAACACAGAAGAAATTATTCTTGTGTTAGGCCACTGAGATTTTGGGGGTTTCTTTGTTTTCTTTCTTTTTTTTTTTTTTTTTTTTTGTCCTTTTGGGAGTTTCTTTGTTACAGTGGCTTGTGGTCTCTTAAGTAATACAGAGCCATTATACCAAATCCACCTTAAAAAGCTGAGCTCAGGGCTGGGCGCAGGGGCTCACGCCTGTAATCCCAGCACTGTGGGATGCCAAGGCAGGCGCATCACCTGAGGTCAGGAGTTCAAGACCAGCCTGACCAACATGGTGAAACCCCATCTCTACTAAAAATACAAAAATTAGCCAGGTGTGGTGGTGGGCACCTGTAATCCCAGCTGCTTGGGAGGCTGATGCAGGAGAATGGCTTGAACCTGGGAGGCAGAGGTTTTAGTTAGATAGCACCATTGCACTCCAGCCTGGGCAACAGAGCGCGACTCCAGCTCAAAAAAAAAAAAAAAAAAAAAAATCTGAGCTCAGCTGGGCATGGTGGCTCACGTCTGTAATCTCAGCACTTTGGGAGATTGTGGCAGGAGGATTGCTTGAGCCCAGGAGTTTGAGACCAGCCTGGGCAACATGGGGAGACCATATCTCTACAAAACAATACAAAAACTAGCTGGGCACGGTGGTGTGCACCTGTGGTCCCAGCTACACAGGAGGCTGAGGTGGGAAGATCACATGAGTCCAGGAAGCAGAGGCTACAGTGAGCTGAGATCACTCGACTGCACTCCAGCGTGGGCAACAGAGCAAGACCCTGTCTCAATTTTTAAAAAAAAGAAAAAGAAAAGAAAAAGAAAAAGGAAGGTGGAGCTTTAATAGCACGTGGAAAGAGCCGGAATGGTGGCTCATGCCTGTAATCCCAGCACTTTGGGAGGCTGAGGCAGGCAGATCACTTGAGGCCAGGAGTTCGAGACCAGTCCAGCCAACATGGTGAAACCCCTCTCTACTGAAAATACACAAAATTAGCTGGGCATGATGGCGCGTGCCTGTAATTCCAGCTACTTGGGAGGCTGAGGCAGGAAAATCACTTGAACCTGGGAGGCGGAAGTTACAGTGAGCTGAGGTCGCACCACTGCACGCCAGCCTGGGCGAGAGAGTGAGACTGTGTCTGAAAAACAAAAACAAAAACAAAAAAAAGCTGTAAAGAACAATAAGGGGGCTTCTTCTAACCCCTCCCACCAGCTTCTAGTTCCACACCAGAAGAATAGTGAGGAGAGGGAATGTGGTTTCCAGATAAAATCCAGGATGCCCAGTTACATTTGAATTTCAGATAAACAGCCAATTGTTTTTGGTGTATCTCCCACACAATATTTTGCCTCTTAAAAAAATACTAAAAAATTATTCGTTGTTTTTCTGAAATTCACATTTCACTGGGCATCCTGTATTTTTATCTGCTAAATTTGGCCACCCTAACTGGGTAGTGGGCATGGTGTCTGTAGATGGAGTTGGTGCCAATGGAAAGCATGAAAGGAAGCAAAACTGAGTGGGGAAGAGCAGTGCATGGTCGTGAGGAGCACAGACTTCCTGGGTTTAAATCCTGCTCTGAAATCGACTCGCTGCATGATCTTGGATACGTTATTGGCCTCAGTTTCTTCATCTTTATATTTTATTTTTTTTTAATTTATTTTTGAGACGGAGTCTTGCTCTGTTGCCCAGGCTGGAGTCCAGTGGTGCGATCTCCGCTCACTGCAACCTCTACCTCCCTAGTTCCAGTGACTCTTCTGCCTCAGCCTCTCGAGTAGTTGAGACTACAGGCGCATGTCGCCACGCCCGCCTAATTTTTGTATTTTTAATAGAGATGGGGTTTCACCATATTGGCCAGACTGCTCTTGAACTCCTGACCTCGTGATCCGCTCGCCTCGGACTCCCAAAGTGCTGGGATTACAGGCATGAGCCACCGCACCCGGCTTCTTCATCTTTAAAATGGGGAGAATGACAATACCTGTTTTTTAGGACTATCACGATAAGTCAGTGAACTGTGCCTGGCACAGTGGCTCACACCTGTAATCTCAGCACTTTGGGAGGCTGAGGCAGGTGGATCACCTGAAGTCAGGAGTTCAAGGCCAGCCTAGCCAATATGGTGGCATCCCGCCTCTACTAAAAATACAAAAACTAGCCTGGTGTGGTGGTGCACACCTGTAGTCCCAACTATTTGCGAGACTGAGCCAGGAAAATCCCTTGAACCTGGGAGGCAGAGGTTGCAGTGAGCTGAGATTGTGCCACTGCACTCCAGCCGACAGAGTGAAACTCAATCTCGGGAAAAAAAAAAAAAAAAAATCAGTGAACTGATATTTGTAAAGCTCCCAAGCATCGCGTAAGTGCCCGTAGGGGCTGATGATGCTACCCGTATCCCCTCGCTCACCTGAGCTCACCTGCAGCTGCAAATGGTTTCCGGTTGACTCAGCACTTCCTATTTCAGGGGCCCGAATCGCTCCGCGTCTCCACCTGGGAGCGCTCTTCAGCTCAACCAAACACCGGCTCACCTTGGAAATATCGGGCCACCTCAACCAGTCCAGTTAGGAGTTATTTGGATAAAAGCCCCAGGCTCCCTGCCCTCCACTGGGCTGCACGACATACACTCCTCACGGTCTCCCAGAGGAGCCCCAGTTGCGCACAACAATCTGCACCTTTTGTTGGTTCTGGCCTTCCTGTCCCCTTCACTCCCTCTCCTTCTCAGTGATTCCTGACGTCATCTCCCAGGGGTGGGACTAGGACCAGGCAAGCAAACCATCGAGAGGGTGAAAAGGGCTGGGTGCAGTGGCTCAGGCCTGTGATCCCAGTGCTTTGGGAGGCCAAGGTGAGAGGACCGCTTCAGGTCAGGAGGTGGAGACCAGCCTGGGCAACATAGCGAGACCCTATCTCTACAAAAAATTAGAAATTTAGCTGGGCGTGGTGGTGCGCACCTGTGGTCCCAGCTACTCAGGAAGGTGAGGCAGGATAGCTTGAGGTGGGAGGTCAGGGTGGCACTGAGCTGTGATTATGCCACTGCACTCCAGCCTGGGTGACAAGGAGTGAGACTCTGTCTCAAAACAAAACCAAAGAAAGTTTACAATTTTAAAAACCACTTCAACTGATGAACGAATAAACATAGATGGTATATCCACACGATGGATTATTATTCATCTGTAAGAAGGAACAAAGCACTGATGCATACTGCAACATGAAACAGCCTCAAAAACATTATGTTTGGTCAAGCACAGTGGCTCACACCTGTAATCCTAGCACTTTGGGAGGCCAAGAAAGGAGGATCACTGAGGTCAAGAGTCCAAGACCAGCCTGGCCAACATGGTGAAACCCTGTCTCTACAAAAAATACAAAAAATAATAATAATAATAATTAGCCGGGTATGGTGGTGCACACCTGCAGTCCCAGCTACTCTGGAGGCTGAGGCAGGAGGATCTCTTGAGCCCGGGAGGCGGAGCTTGCAGTAAACCAAGAGTGCACCACCGCACTCCGGCCTGGGCAACCGGAGAGAAACCCTGTCTCAAAACACAAAAACGAAAAACATTGTGTTTAGTGAAAGAAGCCAGGCATACAAAGTCACATACTGCATGATCCCGTTTATGTGAAACATCCAGAATAGAACGTAAACCAATATACAGAAAGCAGATTAGTGGCTGTCAGGGACTAGGGAGCGGGATGCATGAGGAGTGACTGCTTACTCGATACAGGGTTTCCTTTTGGGTGCCGAAAATGTCTTGGAACTAGATAGAGGTGGCATAGGTGGTTGCACAGCATTGTGAATATACTAAATGCCATTACGTTGTTGACTTTATAATGGTTGATTTTATGTTATGTGAGTTTCACCTCAATAAAAACAATGTATTTATTTACTTATTTATTTATTTTTCGAGATGGGGTCTCCCTCTGTTGCCCAGGCTGGAGTGCAGTGGTGTCATCATAGCTTACTGCAACCTCAAACTGTTGGACTTGAGTGATCCTCTTGTCTCAGCCTCCTGAGTAGCTGGGACGATAGGCACACATCACCATGCTCAGCTAATTTTCTTTAATTTTTGTAGAGATTTGGGGGGGGTGTCTCCCTATGTTGCCTAGGCTGGCCTCGAACTTCTGGTCTCAAGGGATCCTCCCACTTCAGCCTCCCAAAGGGCTGGGATTGCAGGCATGCATAAGCCACTGTGCTCGTTCTGTACACACACACACACACACACATATACACACACACATATGTATTATATATAAGCATACAAATGATATATGTTATATATAAGTATATATATATAATGTGCCCGTTCTATATATATACACACGCACACGTATTTGTATATTATATACAATATGTATACATATTATATATATTATATATGTGTATTTTATATATATACACACATATATTTTATATATATATAAGCTGAGCATCTTTTTTCTCACTGCCCTGGACCTGGAATCTTTGGCCCAGTGCTGGAACTCAGTGTGAGATCATCCACCTTGCATCTCCTCCAGGGAGCGGAGGTCTGTTCAGTCCTAAAAGCCATGTGCCCCTTAATTCCTAAACCACAAAGAGGACAATTTGTACTTATTTACTGAAGCCCTAGCCTGTGTAAGGCCCTGTGCCAGACACTCTAGAGGGACTTTCTCGTCCAATCTTCTTACCTTCTGTTACTTCTACACCTCACCCGTTTAATTTTTCTTCACCATGCTCGCCACCAGCTGGCCTTATGTTATACATATAGATTTGTTCATTGTTGTTTTTCCTCCCTAGAATGTAAGCTTCGTGGGGGCAGGAATTTTGTCTGTGTCATTTACTATCATCTCCCCAGCGCCTGGCACTAATCAGGTGAAGAAATCTTGCCAGGTAGGCCTTAGCACCCCCATTTGACAGATGGGGGGATGCAGGCTCAGCGATTTGCCAACATCCTGTGATTAGTAAGTAGCAGAGACTGAATTTAAACTCAGGGGCTCCTGGGGGCACAGCCCACACTGCAGGGAGCTTTTCTTCATCAGCTTCCTCTACATTTCTGGGATGAGTTTGAAGTCTGAAAATTAAAGGCATAAAGGCGATGACTCATCTCTTAGACAAAGAAGAGGCAAATCAGGGCCCAGAGCTGACTCATCATTTCCACTTCCCAGTATGCTGACTCATTCAGACCTCCGGCTCTTGCTCTCCCAGAGCTTGTTGCTGGCAGAGCAGCCAGGCGCTCAGCATAGTCCCTGGCTCCCTTCTTATCTGACCTTCCAGACTGCCCTATTGGCTGGGACAGTCTGACCCAGACACAGGCATGGATGTGGGTCCAGGCCAGCACTCCCCAGAGAGCCCTGCAGATCTGGAGGCAAGACTCCAAGGCTGTTGCAAGATCACAGCACTGGCAGCAGAGAGGCTCCTGCCTCACAGGGGCTTCCTGCTAGGAGGTTTTCTTGGATGGATGGACACCTGCAGTAACTGTGTGCACACCTGACTTATTTAAATTTTGAAAGAACTGTGTGCATATATGACTGATTAAATTTTGAAAGAACACAAGCCTTGCTATCAGAAAGAAGTGAGTTTGAAGCCCAACTCTGCCGGTTATTAGCTGTGTGACCCTAGGCACACTAGTACACAACTCTGTGCCTCAGTGTCCTCATCTGAAAAGTGAAGTCATACTATTGTCTACTTGCTATGGTTGGCAAGAGAAAGGCGCGAGACATTTTGAGTGAGAGCTCTTTGCACAGCCTAAAGAAGGACAAAACACACTTTAAAGTCATAAAGGCAACTAAGGACTGAACCCCGTGGTAGAGATAGGATGGAGTGGAGTTGGAGGAAAACAAGGTTCCGTGTGTGGGGCCGGGCTGACCAGGGAGAATAAGACTGAAGGTGGACAAATGGCTTAACATCCAGCAGCTTACTTTTCTCCAACTGCACAGTGGTCATGCTAGACTCCGCCCTGTCTCACAGAGAATGAGAATATTCCACAGAAGGAAAAATGTTAACTGACATCATGGTTGGGGATTTGGGAGTGGAGAGTATTAAAAATATCACCCAAGTAATACATGAATCTATGTTTATTGTGAAAGATTTTAGCAATCTGGATTTCAACAAAATGTGGAGTCCCTTTTCACCAGCTTCCACTATCTACAGTTTGGAGCACATCCTTACAATCTCTCTCTCTCTCTCTCTCTCTGTGTGTCACTCCATTTATGTATATATGTGCACAGGGCTAATAGCTAACACTAGTTGGGCATTTTGCTACTTATCAGGCACTGCTCTAAGCACTTTACATGAATTCATTTATTTAATCTTCACAAAACCCCATGAGGCAAACTCTGTTATTAGCTCTACTTTATGGAGGAGAAAATTCAGGCCCAGAGAAGTAAAGTAACTTCCCCAAAGTCACACAGTTTCAGAGAAAAAGAGCTGGGATTGAAACCCAGGCAGCCTGAATCCAGTGTCTATTCACAACCATTGCATTGTATTGTCTCTCAAATATTCTCTTTTTTCCAAAAATGGGGTCATACCTTGTGCATATTTTGCACTTTGCTTTTTGTATTTAATACATCTTGGACAGCACCTTATGTCTGTCCATAATTCCCTGCCTTTAATGGTGGCACAGTCCTATGTGGCATTCTGCAGTGTAAAGATGAACTGTTAGGGGGTTTCCACTGTTTCATTTTCACAAATAATCCTTTGTCAATTGTCACTTGCACATACATCCTTGGGCACCCGTGCATTGATTTCTAGGGATTTCTAGAAGTAAGGATTTGAATCTTTGAAAAATATTGTCAGATTGACTTTCCAAAAGGACGCTTCCATTTACACTTGATCATCTGTGTGTGACCAATCCCCACGCTCTAGCCAACACTGTTTAGCACTGTCACTTACAGCTACTGTGATGGGGAAGGTGGGAAAGAGATGTGCCATTTGACATTTCACTTGGCACTTGGCATTTTCTCAAGCATCTTTTTTTTTTTTTTTTTTTGAGACAGGGTCAAGCTGGGCGCAGTGGCTCATGCCTGTAATCCCAGTGCTTTGGGAGGCCAAGGCGGGCAGATCACCTGAGGTCAGGAGTTTGATATACTAGCTGGCCAACATGGAGAAATTCCGTCTCTACTAAAAATACAAAGGTAGCCAGGTATGGTGGCGCATGCCTGTAATCCCAGCTATTTGGGAGGCTGAGGCAGGAGAATCGCTTGAACCTGGTAGGTGGAGGTTGCAGTGAGCCAAGATCACACCACTGCACCCTAGCCTGGGCAACCCGAGTGAAACTCCATCTCAAAAAAAAAAAAAAGGGAGAGAGAGAGAGAGAGACAGGGTCTCACTGTGTTGCCCAGGCTGGAGAGCAGTGACACAATCACAGCTTACTGCAGCCTCCACTCACTAGGCTCTGGGGATCTTCCTGCCTCAGCCTCCCGAGTAGTTGGGACCACAGATACATGCCACCATGCTGAGCTATGTTGCTCAGATTGGTGTCAAACTCCTGACCTCAAGTGATCCTCCTGCATTGGCCTCCCAAAGTGCTGGGATTATAGGCATCAGCCACTGCTCCTGACCTTCTCTAATATTTTTTGGTTTTTTATTTTTATTTTTTTATTTTTATTTTTATTTTTTTTGAGACGGAGTCTCGCTCTGCCGCCCAGGCTGGAGTGCAGTGGCACGATCTCGGCTCACTGCAAGCTCCGCCTCCCGGGTTCACGCCATTCTCCTGCCTCAGCCTCCCGAGTAGCTGGGACTACAGGCGCCTGCCGCCACATCCACATCCAGCTAATTTTTGTATTTTTAGTAGAGACGGGGTTTCACCTGTTGGCCAGGTTGGTCTCAAACTTCTAAGCTCAGGTGATCCACCTGCCTCAGCCTCCCACAGTGCTGGGATTACAGGCATGAGTCACTGCACCCGGCCCTGTAATGTTTATAATGACTATTTCCATGTTGTCCTCTGGGAATGGTCTGTCACAGCCTGTTAGGATCATGGACAGTTAATGTTTCTTTCTCAGTGCACCCCAATTTCCATTTATTTATTTATTTAGAGGTGGAGTCTTACTCTTGTTGGCCAGGCTGGAGTGCAATGGCACAATCTCAGTTCACTGTGACCTCCGCCTCTCGAGTTCAAGTGATTCTCCTGTCTCAGTCTCCCGAGTAGCTGGGATTACAGGCGTCCTCCACCACACCCGGCTAATTTTTTTTATTTTTTATTTTCAGTGGATACAAGGTTTCACCATGTTGGCCAGGTTGGTCTCAAACTCCTGACCTCAGGTGATCCCGCCTGCCTCGGCCTCCCAAAGTGCTGGGATTACAGGCGTGAGCCACCACACCCGGCCAGTACACCCAATTTCACCTTGTAGTGGCTGCTTACGTTCCAGCTGCTCAAATCATCTCCTGCTTCTTGTGATAACACTTGATTTTCCACTTTTTCACCACTTTCTTGTGTAGCCAAATTTACAGCCTTTGACCGAAATGAAGCCAACTCCATCTCTCAGGCGATGGTGATGGGTTTAGGGCTCCTGACTCCAGACAGGCCAATCAAAGACAGCAAGATTCCATTGCTTGACTTCTTTTTGAGCTCTCGGGCAGACACTCTGCCCTCCTTCGTATTGGGTTTGGTGACATGGAGAACCTGACACTGCCAGGGGAGCCAGAAAATGAAGACAGCACAGAGAAGATGAAGCTGAGAAATGCAGGCAATCTTTTTTTTTTTTTTTTTTTTTTTTTGACACAGAGTCTGGCTGTGTCACCCAGGCTGGAGTGCAGTGGCACAATCTCAGCTCACTGCAACCTCCGCCTCTGCCTCCCAGGTTTAAGTGATTCTCCTGCCTCAGCCTACCAAGTAGCTGGGATTACAGTCATGCGCCACCATGCCCAGCTAATTTTTGTATTTTAGTAGAGACAGGGTTTCGCCATGTAGGCCAGGCTGGTCTCGAACTCCTGACCTCAAGTGATCCACCTGCCTCGGCCTCCCAAAATGCTCGGGTTACAGGCATGAGCCACTGAGCCTGGCCGAAATGCAGGGATTCTGAGTCTTGATGGTATCATTATGTGAGTTCCTGGATCCAGCCACATCCACAGTCTAACAACATCTGAACTTCCCCATTGTGTACATAAGGACTTTTTTGTTGTTGTTTTAAATATTTTTTAAACTTTATTTTTTTGAGACAGAGTCTCAGTGTCACCTAGGCTGGAGTGCAGTGGTGCCATCTTGGCTCACTGAAACCTCTGCCTCCTGGTTTCAAGAGATCCTCCTGCCTCGGCCTCCCAAAGTGCTGGGATTAGAGGTGTGAGCCCCTGTGCCTGGCCAAATGTGATTTAAACAGCTTAGTTTGAGGTTGTTGATTTGTTTTGTTTTTTGTTGTTGTTGTTTTTTCCATCGTGCAATGAGTCCTATTTGATCCACATGCCCAGAGGAAAGAAAACAGACTCACATTCAGCTAAACTTTGCTCTCAAGTCTGAAGACATGGGTTTATGTCTATGCCGGCTGAAAAGTTATTTGGAGGGAGGCAAGGTAGGTATAGAAAAGACAGTGCTTGGGTATGGTGGCTGTGCCGATATAGTTCCAGCTACTTAGGAGGCTGAGGGTAGAGGCTCCCATGAGCCCAGGAGTTCAAGACCAGCCTAGACAACATAATGAAACCCCCGTCTCTACAAAAAAATTTTTTGAAAAATTAGCAAAGTGCCGGGCGCGGTGGCTCACACCTGTAATCCCAGCACTTTTAGAGGCCAAAATGGGCGGATCAGGAGGTAAGGAGATCGAGACCATCCTGGCTAACACGATGAAACCCCATCTCTACTAAAAATACAAAAAATTAGCCGGGCATAGTGGTGGGTGCCTGTAGTCCCAGCTACTCGGGAGGCTGAGGCAGGAGAATGGCATGAACCCGGGAGGCGGAGCTTGCAGTGAGCCGAGATTGCGCCACTGCACTCCAGCCTGGGCAACAGCGAGACTCCATCTAAAAAAAAAAAAAAAAAAAAAAAAAATTAGCAAAGCATGGCCAGGCGTGGCAGCTTATGCCTGTAATCCCAGCACTTTGGGAGGCCGAGGTGGGTGGCTCATTTGAGATCAGGAGTTCCAAACCATCCTGGCCAACGTGTTGAAACCCCATCTCTACTAAAAATACAAACATTAGCCAGGCATGATGGCAGGCACTGTAATCCCAGCTATATAGGAGGCTGAGGCAGGAGAATTGCTCAAACCTGGGAGGTGGAGGTTGCAGTTAGCTGAAATTGCACCACTGCACTCCAGTCTGCACGACAGAGTGAGACTCTGTCTCAAAAAATAAAAAATTAGCCACGTGTGGTGGTGTCTGCCTGCAGTCCTAGTTACTCCAGAGGCTGAAACAGGAAGATCGCTTGACCCCAGGAGTTCGAGGCTGCAGTGAGCTTAGATGGCTCCACTACACTCCAGCCTGGGCGACAGAGTGAGTCCCCGTCTAAAAAAAAAAAAAAAAAAAAAAAAAAAAGCAAGGCCTGGCTTAGCATCCTTGGAGACTTTGTGATATAAGCAAACAGCATGGACGGTAGAAATGAACAGACGTCCCCATTACTTTTGTTTGACTCAGGTTTCTCACTTGTTGGGGGTGGGGAGGGGGGCTGCCATAAGTGGGCTGGTGGCTCTTTTTTGTGAAACGAACTGCAGCTGTCACTGGGAAAGGCTTTTACACGCTCTGTGAACAATTTCCTTTGAATTCTGATTTTTCTTTTCCAAATAAAAATGAGTGTTCTTCAGATTAGTCAGAGGTCCCAGGCAGGGGGAGAGGAGGCGGATAAATGTGATGATGCTGGTGTTTCGCCACACAGCAAGAGTGGGATAGTGGGGAAACGTAGTGAAAAGAGCCTTGGATGCCTACGTTCAAATACTGACTTCCGCGCTCATTCGCTGCACCCGTTTTTATGACTTCGGGCTTATAAGCTGCTCCAGTTTTTATGACTACCCCCAAAACTCAGTGCCAGAGAGCAACCTTTTTTTTTTTTTTTTTTGAGATGGAGTCTCGCTCTGTCGCCCAGGCTGGAGTGCAGTGGTGGGATCTCGGCTCACTGCAAGCTCCGCCTCCCGGGTTCACGCCATTCTCCTGCCTCAGCTTCCCATGTAGCTGGGACTACAGGCGCCCGCCACCTCGCCTGGCTAATTTTTTTGTATTTTTAGTAGAGACGGGGTTTCACCGTGTTAGCCAGGATGGTCTCGATCTCCTGACCTCGTGATCCACCCGCCTCGGCCTCCCAAAGTGCTGGAATTACAGGTGTGAGCCACCGCGCCCAGCCTAGATTAACCGTTTATTGCAGATACAGTTGAATGGGTCAGGAATTCAGATACAGAATATCCATGCTGACAGCTTGTCTCTGCTCCTTTTTGTCTGGAACCTCAGCTGGAAAGCCCGGGGCTGAATCATCTCAAGGTTCCCATGGGTCCCATGTGAGAAAGAGGATGCTCCTTGTAGGCGGGGCCTCAGTGCCTCTCCAGGTGGATCTCTTTGTGTGGCTGGCTTGGGCTTAGTCACAGCATGGCGGCTGGGTTTCAAGGTCAAGCATCCGGAAAGAAAGAGAGACAGGTGGAAGTCAGATCACCTTTCACGACTTAGTCTTGGAAGTCATTTCTCCCATATTCTGTTCACTGTGGCAGTCACAAGGTCCTGACCAAGTTCAGATGCAGAAGAAATAGATTCTGCTTCTTGATAATGAGGAATAAGGCTTTGGAAAGGCATATGGGACCATAAATACATATACATATATGTGTGTGTGTGTGTGTGTGTGTATTTGAGACAAGGTGTGGCTCTGTCACCCAGGTTGGAGTGCAGTGGCATGATCTCAGCTCACTGCAACCTCTGCCTCCTGGGCTCAAGTTATCCTGCCACCTCACCCTCCCAAGTAGCTGGGACTACAGGCAAGTGCTGCCACACCCGGCTAATTTGTGTGTGTGTGTGTGTGTGTGTGTGTGTGTTGTAGAGACCAGGTTTCATCATATTGCCCAAGCTGGTCTTGAACTCCTGAGCTCAAGCGATCCTCCCACCTCAGCCTCCTAAAGTGCTGGGATTACAGGCGTTAGCCACCACACCCGGCTCTCAAAGGTGCTTTCTGTCCCAGCTTTCCAGAAATGCAAAATATTGAAGCCATTCAAATATTTTAAATCAAATAAATTAAATCAAAGGGATAATTTAAGTATACAATGGTGCATTTATGAAATGCAATGCGATGCAGCCAGAAAAAAATGTAGCAGCGCAGTTGGTTAACTACCGCCTGCAGGGTAAATGTAACCCCCACCCCCACCTGTTTTTATTCAGTCTGTGAGCTAAGAATAGTTTCTACTTTTTATAAATGGTTAAAAAATCAAAAGATGTGAAAACTATATGAAATTTCAATTTCAGGGACTGTAAATAAACTTTTATTGGAATACAGCCACACTTACTCATTTATGTATTGCCTGTGACTGTTTTCGCATTACAAGAGCAGAGTTGAGTAGCTGCCACAAAGAACATGTGACCTGCAAAGCCACATGTATTTACTTTCTGGACCTTTACTGAAAAAGTTTGCCGACCCGTCATAGAATATCTGATGGCGTGCAAATAAAACAATATCTTATGTACAATATACTATTGCTTTGGTAATAGGAAAAGCATATATCCAATGCCATATTGTACAGAAAAAATGCTGGAGTGAATACATGCTAACATGAACACTTATCTCCGTGAGTGGAATCACGGATTTTTTTTTTTTTTTTTTTTGAGAGAGAGAGTCTCACTGTGTTGCCCAGGCTGCAGTGCAGTGGCGCAATCTCGGCTCACTGCAACCTCAGTCTACCGGGTTCTTCTACCTCAGCCTCCCGAGTAGCTGGGATTACAGGTGCCCGCCACCATGTCCAGCTAATTTGTGCATTTTTACTAGAGATGGGGTTTCACCAAGTTGGCCAGGCTGGTCTCGAACTCCTGACCTCAGGTGATCCACCCGCCTCAGATGATTTTTATCTCCTGATTTTTGCATGGTTGACTTTTTGTACAATTTATGTACTGCACAAGTAGAGGTTTTTAATAAGGGGGAAAAAAAAGAGAGAGTTCTGTCCCTTTCCTTTGAACTCTGCAGTTCCTTGGCTGAACTGTGTTCACTTTGTCCTTCTTTGCCTCAGCAATCTGTTCCTTCCAGCTTCATCTTGCTCTCCATGCTTTTCCACTTCTCACTCATTATCTTATTTCTTCCTTCAAAATTCAGCCCAGACCTCTTCACCTCCTCCAAGAAGCCTTCTTTGATTTCCCCAGGCCAGCTTAGGGGATCTCCTCCCCACTCTCATAGTGCCCTGGGTTATCTTGCTTGTTGCTCTCATTATACTACATTGTAATGACTTATTTAAGCATCTGTCTCCCTAACAAGGCTGCAAGTTTTTGAGGGACACGTTCTTATTTATATTCAGCAAAGTCCTAGAACATGATAGGTTCTCAAATAAATAATGGATGAATGAAAGATGATTTGAATGAATGAATGAATGAATGAATGGGACTGATGCTGCAGATACAAGCAGATAGATTGGGAGAAGCTTTCTAGAAATGAGGCACTTAAGCAAAGCCTCAAGGGATGACCAAGAAGGCCCACGCAGATATATAAAGGAAGGAAGAACATTCTTGACAGAGTTACATTTTTATTTTTAAAATTTTTTATTTTTTATTTTATTTTATTTTATTTATTTATTTTGAGACAGGGTCTCGCTCTGTCGCCCAGGCTGAGTGCAGTAGCACAGTCTCAGCTTACCAGAAGCCTCTGCCTCCTGGGCTCAAGGGATCCTCCCACCTCAGCCTCCTGAGTAGCTGGGACTAGAGGCCAGCATTTCTTATATTTGAATAAATGTCTTTGTAAATGCATAGTAAAAAGGTCTGGTGAGATACAGTTTGGAGAGCAAGCAGCACAGGAAACACCTAAGGACTAGCAGGCCATGAAGATTCAGCACTGTGGACAGGGACGTGTCTCTGTCTCTCTCTCTCACCCTCACTCCTGGTCGTAAGTTGGTTCGGCTTATGGTAGAGACAAAGAGGGCTAAGATAGACATTACCTTCAAGGAGCCCACAGTCTTATGGGAGACCTCGATATGTAGTTGAATAACAACTTCATAATGACATATGTGAATTACATTATTAGTAAAGAAAAAAAGAATAGCAATAGGCCAGGCCTGGTAGCTCACACCTGTAATCTCAGCACTTTGGGAGGCCAAGGAGGGTGAATCCCTTGAGGCCAGGGGTTCAAGACCAGCCTGGCCAACATAGCAAAACCCCATCTCTACTAAAAATGCCAAAAACTAGCCAGGAGTGGTGGCGGGTGTCCATAATCCCAGCTACTCAGGAGGCTGAGGCAGGAGAATCACTTGAACCCAGGAGGCAGAGGTTGCAGTGAGCCAAGATTGTGCCACTGCATTCCAGCTTGGGTGACAGAGTGAGACCCTGTTGAAAGAAAGAAAGAAAGAAGGAGGGGAGGGGAGGGGAGGGGAGGGGAGGAAAGGGAAGGGAAGGGAGGAAGAAAGGAGGGAAGGAGGGAGGGAAGGAAAGAAGGAAAAAAGAAAAAAAGAAAGAAGGATATAAAGAAAAATAATAGCAATAATGGTCATCATTGTCATTTGTTTATTTGTTTTTAGAAGCAAGGTCTCACTCTGTCATTCGGACTGGATTACAATGGCACAATCACAACCCACTGCAGTCTCCAGCTACTGAGTTCAAGTGATGCTTCCACTTCAGCCTCCTGAGTAGCTAGGACTATGGGTGCACACCACCAAGACTGGCTAATTATCCTTTATTTCTTTTCTTTCTTTCTTTTTTTTTTTTTTGGAAAATGGGGGTCTTACTATGTTGCTCAGGCTGGTCTTGAACTCCAGGCCTCAAGTGATTCTCCCACCAGAGCCTCTCAGAGTGCTGAGATTACAGGTGTGAGCTACCATGCCTGGCACATTTTGTTTTTATTGCTTTTATTTTTTTTTTTCTTTTCTTTTCTTTTCTTTTCTTTTTTTCGATACAGTCTCTCTCTTTCGCCAGGCTGGAGTGCAGTAGTGTGATCTTGGCTCACTGCAACCTCCACCTCCTGGGTTCAAGTGATACTCCTGCCTCAGCCTCCTGAGTAGGTGGGGTTAGAGGTGCCGGCTACTTGCCCAGCTAATTTTATGTTTTTAGTAGAGACGGGATTTCACCATGTTGGTCAGGCTGGCCTTGAACTCCTGACCTCAGGTGATCCACCCGCCTCAGCTTCCCAAAGTGCCGAGATTACAGGTGTGAGCTATCGTGCCTGGCCCATTAACATGTATTGAGTGCACTATGCTAGCCATTTTGCATGCTTTGTCTCAGTTAATCCTCATAATCATATATATATATATATGTATATGCATATATACTTTTTTTTTTTTTGAGATGGAGTTTGACTCTTGTTGCCCAGGCTGGAGTGCAATGGCGTGATCTCGGCTCACTGCAACCTCCACCTCCCAGGTTCAAGCGATTCTCCTGCCTTAGCCTCCCAAGTAGCTGGGATTACAGGCGCCTGCCACCATGCCTGCTGATTTTTTGTATTTTTAATAGAAACGGGGTTTCACCATGTTGACCAGGCTGGTCTCAAACTCCTGACCTCAGGTGATCAGCCTGCCTCAGCCTCCCAAAATCACATTTCCATTGAGATACTCTTGTTATTCTGTTTTACAGATAGAGAAACTGAGGCTCAGAAAAGTGAATTAGCAGGAGTCAAAATTTCATGACCTTACAAGTACACATCTTGGAAACTAAGAAAAAACCCTAGATGTGGTTTTGGGTAGCAAATTTCCTGGGGCCAGATACAGCATCCGCCCAGTGACCCTGGAGGTTAAAGCATGTGTACTCACACTGAATTTGCTTGTTGGCTGTTCATTTATTCATGCCTCAATAAGGAACTGCTACTGAAACTTACTTTCTTCTCATTACAGCACAAGAAAAATAAGCAGGTGCCTCCTGGCCCAATGTGGCTGTGACTTCTTAGAGGACCATGGTCACATCATTTTTTTTTTTTTTTTTAAGACAGTCTCACTCCATCACCCAGTTCTAGAGTACAGTGGTGCTATCTCGGCTCAATGCAACCTCGGCCTCCTGAGTTCAAGCGATTCTCCTGCCTCAGCCTCCTGAGCACCTGGGATTACAAGTGCCCGCCACCATGTCCAGTTAATTTTTGTATTTTTTTTCCAGCAGAGACGGAGTTTCATCATGTCGGCCAAGCTGACATGGTCGAACTCCTGACCTCAAGTGATCTGCCCGTCTCGGCCTCCCAAAGTCCTTAGATTACAGGTATGAGCCACCACACCCAGCCTAATGTTATTTTTTTGAGACAGAATGTTGCCCAGGCTGGTCTTGAACTCTTGGCCTCAAGCAATCCTCCTCCCTTGACCTCCCAAAGTGCTGGGATTACAGGCATGAGCCACCTTGAATAATCTGTACTTGGTAGGTTGTTTATTTGTTCATTTGTTTGAGACGGAGTCTCCCTCTGTTGTCCAGGCTGGAGTGCAGTGGCACAATCTCAGCTCACTGCAACCTCCACCTCCCAGGTTCAAGCAATTCTCAGGCCTGAGCCTCCCAAGTAGCTGGGATTACAGGTGTGTGCCACCATATCCAGCTAATTTTTGTATTTTTAGTAGAAACAGGGTTTCACCATGTTGGCCAGGCTGGTCTTGAACTCCTGACCTCAAGTAATCCACCCACCTTGGCTTCCCAAAGTGCTGGGATTACAGGCATGAGCCACCACACCCAGCTGATCCTGTCTCTTAAACCTATACATATATATATGTGTGTGCATATATATATGTGTATATATGTGTGTGTGTATATATAGATATACACATATACTTCTATGACATACGTATATAGCATAGAAGTTAGATCATTCTAGGCATGTGGTTCTGCAGCTTGCTGTTCCCACCGGATGTATCTGGCAGACAGTTCTATTTCAGGGTGTTCTCTGCCTCATTCTTTATAAAGGCAGCATGACAATCCAGCCATTGCAGAAGTCTCATGATTTATTTATCAAGTGTCCAACGGATGGATTTGAACATTCTTTTCAGTTTTTTGAAATGACACCACTTTGGGCACACTCAAGCAACTGCTGGGTGAGGATTGCTTGTGAGAAATGAACTGAGTCACAAAAGAGTCCAGCTGTGGATTTGGACAGGTATTGCCCTGCAAAAAGAGCGTACCAAGTGACAGTGCCTTTCTCTAACACAAAATGAGGATGGCCCTTTCCCTATAGCCCTCCTCCTGCCCCTGCACTTTGCATTATCAAAGCTTTTCATCTTTATCCGTCCATATGGTTTAGATTTGTGTCCCTGCCCAAATCTCATGTGGAATTGTAATCCCCAGTGTTGGAGAAAGGACCTGGTGGGAGGTGATTGGATTATCGGGGTGAACTTCCCCCTTGCTGTTCTCGTGATGTGAATGAGTTCTCACAAGATCCGGCTGTTTAAAAGTGTGTGGCACCTCAGCCGGGTGCAGTGGCTCACACCTGTAATGCCAGCACTTTGGGATGTCGAGGTGGGTGGATCACCTGAGGTCAGGAGTTTGAGACCAGCCTGGCCAAGATGGTGAAACCCTGTCTCTACCAAAAATACAAAATTAGCCGGGCATGATGGTTGGCACCTATAGTCCCAGCTACTTTGGAGGCTGAGGCAGGAGAATAAATTGACCCCAAGAGGCGGAGGTTGCAGTGAGCTGAGATCGGGCTACTGCACTCCATCCTGGGTGACAGAGTGAGA
The DNA here is from genome assembly GCF_003255815.1 of Theropithecus gelada. Taxonomy (NCBI): domain Eukaryota; kingdom Metazoa; phylum Chordata; class Mammalia; order Primates; family Cercopithecidae; genus Theropithecus; species Theropithecus gelada. The sequence continues at coordinate 73,646,131 of NC_037688.1, forward strand.
CTCCATCTCAAAAAAAAAAAAAAAGAAAAGAAAAGAAAAGAAAAAATAAAGGATGTAGCACCTCCCCCTTCTCTCTTCCTCCTGCCCTGGCAGTGTGGCCATGTAAGCCATGCCTCCTTTCCCTTCACCTTTTGCCATGATCCTAAGTTTCCTGAGCATACTTTCTGTACAACCTGCTGTGAGCCAGTTAAACGTCTTTTCTTTTTTTTTTTTTTTTTTTTTTTTTTAATTGGCGGGGTTGTTCTTTTTTTCCCAGGCTGGGGTGGAGTGACCGGATCTCAGCTCACTGCAAGCTCCGCCTCCCGGGTTTACGCCATTCTCCTGCCTCAGCCTCCCGAGTAGCTGGGACTACAGGCGCCCGCCACCTCGCCCGGCTAGTTTTTTGTATTTTTTAGTAGAGACGGGGTTTCACCGGGTTAGCCAGGATGGTCTCGATCTCCTGACCTCGTGATCCGCCCGTCTCGGCCTCCCAAAGTGCTGGGATTACAGGCTTGAGCCACCGCGCCCGGCCACGTCTTTTCTTATAAATTACCCAGTTTCAGGTATTCCTTTATAGCTGTGTGACAACAGACTAATACACCAATCACATAATAGGAATATGATCTCCTGTTATAATCTATATATTTCCTTCCTTCCTTCCTTCCTTTTTTTTTTTTTTTTTTTTTTTTTTTTTTGATACAGAGGCTCACTCTGTCACCTAGGCTGGTGCGACCTTGGCTCGCTGCAACCTCCGCCTCCCAGATTCAAGCAATCCTCCTGCCTCAGCCTCCTGAGTAGCTGCAACTACAGGCACACACCACCATGCCCGGCTAACTTTTGTATGTTTTGTAGAGATGGGGCTTCACCATGTGGGCCAGGTTGGTCTTGAACTCCTGGGCTCAAACGATCCTCCCATTTCAGCCTCCCAAAGTGCTGGGATTACAGGTTTGAGCCACCATGCCTGGTCTATAATCTGTATTTGTAAAATGATGTTTGATCTTTTTTTATAATTAAACAAATCTATACACTTATAAATAGACATGTAAATAAATTACATTCAGAAGAGGAAGACTGCAATGAGATATTTCCTATAGACCTACAACGGGACAGACTCGCCCAGGAGCAGAGCTTCCGGTGGAAATGCAATACATTCCATGAGCAGAGGTTCTCAACCCTGGCAGCACATTCCATTTACTTGGGTCTCAGATAACCAATGTCCAGGCTGGGCATGGTGGCTCACACCTGTAATCCTAGCACTTTAGGAGGCCAAGGCAAGTGGATTGCCTGAGCTCAGGAGTTCAAGACCAGCCTGGGCAACACAGTGAACCCCCTCTACTAAAATACAAAAAATTAGCTGGGCATGGCAGCAGGCACCTGTAGTCCCAGCTACTTGGGAGGCTGAGGCAGGAGAATTGCTTGAACCCAGTAGGTAGAAGTTGCAGTGAGCTGAGATAGCGCCACTGCACTGCAGCCTCGGCAACAGCGTGAGACTCTGTCAAAAGAAAGAAAAGAGAGAAAGAGAGGAAGGGAGGAAGGGAGGGAAGGGAGGGAAGGGAGGAAGGGAGGGAAGGGAGGGAAGGGAGGGAAGGGAGGGAAGGAAGGTCCCCGCTCCACCCAGATTTGGGAAGAGAAGATCCCAGAGGATCTTGAGATCCCACTTGAGAGATCCCAGAGGTTCCCTTTCGCCACCAGAGGGCACTTGTCTGGTCTCTTAAGCCCAGGATTAGCTTCAGAGACCAAAGACAAGGCTTCCACAAGAAGGAAAACCAAAGGAATTTTAGATCCTAGGGTCCAAGAGCCCATAAAATCAAAAGCAAGTTAGTTACCTCATAGATACAATGGGGGTACAGGCACTGGATAAATACACCCATTCCAAATGGGAGAAATTGGCCAAAATGAAGGGGCTACAGGCCCCATGCAAGTCTGAAATCCAACAGGGCCCATCAAATCTTAAAGCTCCAAAATGATCTCCTTTGATTCCATGTCTCACATCCAGGTCATGCTGATGCAAGCGGTGGGTTCCCATGGTCTTGGGCAGCTCCACCCCTGTGGCTTTGCAGGATACAGCCTCCCTCCCTGCTGCTTTCACGGGCTGGCGTTGAGTGCCTGCAGCTTTTCCAGGTGCGTGGTACATCGTGGATCTACCATTCTGGGGTCTGGAGGACGGTGGCTCTCTTATCATAGCTCCACTAGACACTGCCCCAGTGGGAGCTCTGTGTGGGGGCTTCAACCCCACATTTCCCTTCCGCACTGCCCTGGTGAACTCATCCCTGAGACCTGAGAATTCTGGACCCTGTGGCCACCAGAGGAGCCCATGCATTGGCTTCCTTTTTTGTTTTTTTGCTTTGTTTTGTTTTTTTGCTTTGTTTTGTTTTGTTGTTTTTTTGACAGAGCCTTGTTCTGTCACCCAGGCTGGAGTGCAGTGGGGCAGTCTCGGCTCACTACAACCTCTGCCTCCCAGGTTCAAGTGATTTTTGTGTCTCAGCCTCCCAAGTAACTGGGACTACAGGTACCCACCACCACCACCATCATGTCCAGCTCGTTTTTTGTTTTTGTTTTTCTTGTTTTTTTGTGACAGAGTTTCGCTCTTGTTGCCCAGGCTGGAGTGCAATGGCGCAATCTCAGGTCATGGCAACCTCCGACTCCCAGGTTCAAGCGATTCTCCTGCCTCAGCCCCCCAAGTAGCTATGATTACAGGCATGCACCACCATGCCTGGCTAATTTTGTATTTTTAGTAGAGATGGGGTTTCTCCATGTTGCTCAGGCTGGTCTCAAACTCCTGGCCTCAAGGGATCTTCCTGCCTTGGCCTCCCAAAGTGCTGGGATTACAGGCATGGAACACCATGCCCGGCCTACACGGACTTCTGACCTGTGGATGGAATATAGATGGTAAGAGGGAAAGCATTCCAGATTAAGACAAAAGCACACAGAGAAGTTACTGGAACCCATCCCAATTCTAAGAAAGGCACTTCCACCTAACAAGTTCAGATAGACACCACTATAACATAAGGAGGGAACCACCAGTTAAACCGACAGGCCAGTATTAGGGAAACTGAATATCCACATGCGAAGGAATGATGTTGGATCCCTACTTCACATCGTACACAAAACTTAATTAAAAAAGGATTAACGGCTGGGTGTACTGGCTGACGCCTGTAATCCCAGCACTTTGGGAGGCTGAGGCAGGCACATCACCTGAGGTTGGGAGTTCATGACCTGCCTGACCAACGTGGAGAAACCCCTTCTCTACTAAAAATACAAAATTAGCCAGGCATGGTGGTGCATGCCTATAATCCCAGCGACCTGGGAGGCGGAAGCAGGCGAATCGCTTGAACTCAGGAGGTGGAGATTGCAGTGAGCCGAGATCACACCATTGCACTCCAGCCTGGGCAACAACAGTGAAACGCTGCCTCAAAAAAAAAAAAAAAAAGATTGATGACCCAGACGTAAGAACTGAAAACATAAAGCTCTTTTTTTGTTGTTGGGCTTTTTTGTTTTGTTTTGTTTTTTCTTGAGACAGAGTTTCGCTCTGTCGCCCTGGCTGGAGTGCAATGGCGCCATCTCGGCTCACTGCAACCTCCGCCTCCCAGGTTCATGTGATTCTCGTGCCTCGTCCTCCTGAGCAGCTGGGGTTATGGGTGTGAACAACCACATCCAGCTGTTTTTTGTTTTTTTAGTAGAGACAGTGTTTCACCATGTTGCCCAGGCTGGTTTTGAACTCCTGACCACAGGTGATCCACCTGACTCGGCCTCCCAAAGTACTGGGATTATAGGCGTGAGCCTCCACGCCCAGCCAAAAACATAAAGCTCTTAGAAGAAAGTATAGATATCGGTTGGGTGTACTGGCTCACACCTGTAATCCCAACACTTTGGGAGGCCAAGGTGGGTGGATCATTTGAAGTCAGGAGTTTGAGACCAGCCTAGCCAACATGATGAAACCCTGTCTCTACTAAAAATACAAAAACTAGTTGGGTGTGGTGGCATGCACCTGTAATCCCAGCTGCTCGGGAGGCTGAGGCAGGAGAATCGCTTCAACCCGGGAGGTATCTGTTGCAGTGAACCAAGATAGGGCCACTGCCCTCCAGCCTGAGTGACAGAGGGAGACGATGTCTCAAAAAAAAAAAAAAAAAAAAAAAAAGAATTCTTGCAAGTCAACAACCAAAAGACAAAGGATCTGATTTTAAAATGGTCAACAGTTGAAGAGAATTTCTCCAAGGAAAGTACACACATCTTCAACAAAGCACATGAAAATGTGCTCAACATCAGTAGCCATTAGAGAAATGCAAATCTAAACCACAATGAGATACCGCTTCACACCCACTAGAATGGTAATAATTTTAAAAATGGAAAATAGCAAGTGTGGGTGAGGATATGGACACATTTAGAACCCTCGTGCATTGCTAGTGAGAATGTAAATGGTGCAGCTGCCGTGGAAAAGTTTGGCAGGTCTTCCAAAAGTTAAACATAGAGTTACCATACGACCCACCAATTCCACTCCTAGGTACATACCCAAAAGATTGAAAATAGGTGTTCAAACAAAACCTTGTATATGAACGTTCATAGTAGCTGTATTCATGATAGTGGATAAAAGTGGAAACAATCTTTATGTACGTCAATGGATGAATAAACAAACTCTCATATACCTGTACAATGGAACATTATTCTGACATAGAAATGAGCTACTGCCAGGCGCGGTGGCTCATGCCTGTAATCTCAGCACTTTGGGAGGCTGAGGCGGGCAGATCACCTGAGCTCAGGAGCTCAAGACCAGCCTGCCCAACATGCCGAAACCTGTCTCTACTAAAAAATACAAAAATTAGCCAGGCACGGTGGCGCATGCCTGTAGTCACAGGAAGTAGCCAGACACGAACGGTCACATATTGTGTAATTCCATTTGACATTTTCAAAATAGGCAGATCCATAGAAATAGAAAACACGGCCAGGCGCAGTGGCTCACATCTGTAATCCCAGCACTTTGGGAGGCCAAGGCAGGTGGATCACGAGGTCAGGAGTTCAAGACCAGCCTGGCCATAATGGTGGAACCCCCCCTCTCTACTAAAAATACAAAAAATTAGCCAAGCACGGTGGCAGGCGCCTGTAATCCCAGCTATTCGGGAAGCTGAGGCAGGAGAATCATTTGAACCTGGGGGGCCAGGGGATTGGGGTCCAGGGTTGGGGGGAGGCGGCGGGCAGAGGTTGTAGTGAACCTAGATGGCGCCACTGCACTCTAGTCTGGGCAACAGAGTGAGACTCTGTCTCAAAGTAAAAAAAAAAACCAAAAAACAGATTAGTGGTTGTCAGGGCCTTGGAAGAGGAGGGAATGGGGAGAACCTGCGTAATAAGTAAGAGTTTTCTTCTGAGATGATGAAAATGTTTTGGAGAGATATTAGAAATAGGTATCTCTAAGGCTGGGCACGGTGGCTCATGCCATGGGCTCGATCCAATGGATCGAGACCATCCTGGCTAACACAGTGAAACCCCATCTCTACTAAAAATACAAAAATTTAGCCAGGCATGGTGGTGGGCACCTGTAGTCCCAGCTACTCAGGAGGCTGAAGCAGGAGAATGGAGTGAACCTGGGAGGTGGAGCTTGCAGTGAGCCGAGATCGCACCACTGCACTCCAGCCTGGGCGACAGAGTGAGACTCTGTCTCAAAAAAAAAAAAAAAAAAAAGAAATGTTAGGTAAAATGCTAGATAAAGAGATACCTCAGCCAGGTAAAATCACTCACATCTGTAATCCCGGTGCGTTGGGAGGCCAGGGCAGATGAATCCCTTGAGCCCAGGAGATAGAGAGCAGCCTGGGTCACATAGTGAGACCCCACTCCCACAAGCAATTTTATTTTATTATTTATTTATTTATTTATTTATTTATTTATTTATTTTATTTTTTGAAAGGGAATTTTGCTTTTGTTACCCAGGCCTAGAATGCAGCGGTGCAATCATGGCTCACTACAACCTCTGCCTACTGGGTTCAAGCAATTCTCCTCCCTCAGCTTCCTGAATAGCTGGGATTACAGGCATGCGCCACCACACCTGGCTAATTTTTGTGTGTTTTAGTGGAGACAGGGGTTTCACCATGTTGGTCAGGTTGGTCTCCAAATCCTGACTTCAGATGATCCACCTGCCTCGGCCTTCCAAAGTGCTGGGATTACAGGTGTGAGACACCACGCCCATCCCTACAAGAAATTTTAAAACTTAGGCATAGTGGCAGGCACCTGTGAGCCCAGCCACCTGGGAGGCTGACGCGGGAGGATTGCTTGCGCCCAGGAAGTGAATGGGGCAGTGAGCTAGGGTGGCACCACTGCATTCGAGCCTGGGCAACAGAGCCAGATCCTGTCTCAAAAGAAGAGAGAGGGCCGGGCGCGGTGGCTCAAGCCTGTAATCCCAGCACTTTGGGAGGCCGAGACGGGCGGATCACGAGGTCAGGAGATCGAGACCATCCTGGCTAACACGGTGAAACCCCGTCTCTACTAAAAAATACAAAAAACTAGCCGGGCGAAGTGGCGGGCGCCTGTGGTCCCAGCTACTCGGGAGGCTGAGGCAGGAGAATGGCGTGAACCCGGGAGGCGGAGCTTGCAGTGAGCTGAGATCCGGCCACCGCACTCCAGCCTGGGCGACAGAGCCAGACTCAGTCTCAAAAAAAAAAAAAAAAAAAAGAAGAGAGAGAGAGGTCTCTAGATAGAGGTGCTGGTTGCACAATATGATGACACACTAAATGCCACTGAATTGCTCACTTTGAAACTGTTAATTTTATGTGACGTAAATTTCATTTTCACAGAAAAAGAAGGAAAAATGTTTTACCATATAAAGAAAAAGAAAAAGATAGGGAGGCCCACAGGTAGTTAAGTACTTAGAAAGCTAGGTAGACAAGGCCGGGCACAGTGGCTCACGCCTGTAATCCCAGCATTTTGGGAGGCCGAGGTGGGCGGATCACTTTATGTCAGGAGTTCGAGACCAGCCTGATCAACATGGAGAAACCCCATCTCTACTAAAAATACAAAATTAGCCAGGTGTGGTGGCACATGCCTATAATCTCAATTACTAGGGAGGCTGAGGCAGGAGAATCGCTTGAACCTGGGAGGCAGAGGTTGCGGTGAGCTAAGATCACACCATTGCATTCCAGCCTCAGCAACAAGAGCGAAACTCCATCTCAAAAAAAATAGAAATCTAATAATAATAATAATAATAAAGCTAGGTAGACAGACGATGTGGCCAATTGATTAGGCACAAATGTTACCCTCTTCCTATTATCCCCTTTCCAGATCTTCAACCCAATACCCAACATAGAACCTGACACCTAAATTTAAAAAGGCTATGGCCAGGCGAGATGGCTCACGACTGTAATCCCAGCACTTTGGGAGGCGGAGGCAGGCAGATCACTTGAGGTCCAGAGTTCAAGACCAGCCTGACCAACATGGTGAAACCTCGTCTACTAAAAATCCAAAAATTGGCTGGGCGCGGTGGCTCTCGCCTGTAATCCCAGCATTTTGGGAGGCCAAGGCGGGCGGATTGCCTGAGGTCAGGAGTTCTCAACCAGCCTGGCCAACATGGTGAAACCCCGTCTCAACTAAAAATAGAAAAAAATTAGCCGGGCATGGTGGCAGGCGCCTATAATCCCAGCTACTTGGGAGGCTGAGACAGGAAAATCGCTTGAACCCAGGAGGCGGAGGTTGCAGCGAGCCAAGATCGCGCCATCGCACTCCAGCCTGGGGGACAAGAGTGAGACTCCATCTCAAAAAAAAGAGAAAAATACAAAAATTAACCTGGCGTGGTGGCAGGCGCCTGTCACAGCTACTTGGGAGGCTGAGGCAAGAGGATCGCTTGAACCCAGGAGGCGGAGGTTGCAGTGAGCTGAGACTGCACCATTGTACTCCAAGCTGGGCAACAGAGTGAGACGCCATCTCAAAAATAAATAAATAAATAAATAAACAAATAAAAATAATAATAATAAAGGAAAGAGGATTGCAAACCAAAGTTCTGAAAATCAGAATTTAGCCCAGAAATGTATTTTTGTTTGGCTGGCAAAATGCTTTTTTTAAAAAATTGAGCCACCATTTAAACTCAACTAACATCAACTACAGATTTCCAGTATCTATTGAAAATTCCTAAAATGGGTGGGGCTGGTGACTGATGCCTGTAATCCCAGCACTTTGGGAGGCAGAGGCAGGAAGATCACTTGAGCTCAGGAGTTTGAGATCAGCCTGGGCAACATAGCAAGACCCCGTCTATTTAAAAAAAATTAATAGAAAGAGAAATGAAAATTTCTGGCCAGGCATAGTGGCTCATGCCTCTAATCCCAGCACTTTGGGAGGTTGAGGAGGGTGGATCACTTGAGGTCAGGAGTTCGACACCAGCCTGGTCAACATGGTGAAACTCTGTCTCTACAAAAAACTACTCAAAAAATTAGCTGGGCCTGGGAGGCGGAGCTTGCAGTGAGCCAAGATCGTGCCACTGCACTCCAGCCTGGGTGACAGAGCGAGACTCCATCTCAAAAAAAAAAAAAAAAAAAAAAGATTAGCTGGGTGTGGTGGCAGGCCCCTATAATCTTAGCTACTCAGGAGGCCATGGCAGGAGAATCGGTTGAACCCGGGAGACGGAGGTTGCAGTGAGCCGAGATCGCGCCGCTGCACTCCAGCCTGGGGTGACAAAGCAAGACTCCTTCTCAAAAAAAAATTTTTTTTTCTAAGATGTGGCACCACTGTGCCCACACCTCCCCTGGCAACAAGCAGCCGGAATTCAATAGGAGCCGCCTCTTTAGAAAGGGCATGCAACCCCAGTTTGCCACAGTCTCCACCCCTCTCTACTGTTGCCCAAGGATAAGGCTGAAATTTGAATTTCAAATGGATTCCCATGACATTTGAACTGCTGTTTTTCTTCCAGCAAAGTAGTATTTCTCAGTATCCACTTCTCTATCAGAATTGAGACAGAAAGGTGGAAAGGCATTTGGCATTTGAAGAGTAACCCTAAGTACTGTATTATGCAAAGAAAGATTACTCAAGGTTCCCTGGCATTTAGTTCCCGGAACGTAACTTTTTGAACTTTGGATTCTTGCTGAAACCTGTCAGAAGCTGACAAGACAAGGAGGGAGGGGGCTGAGTATAGGGGGGAGTGGAGAGAACAGGAGTTTCTAGAACTCAGTTTGCAGCGTCCTCACTACAATCTCAGCTGTTAAGGAAAGAAAGTGAATTCCTTGAGGCTCTGGGAAACTGGAGATGGACAAACTGCTGTTTTCTTATGATTCCTGAATCATAAGAAATCCTGAAGGGCCATGGTTTTTGGCATGCCCTAATTCTATGAGACAAAAGAAGGAATTTTTCAGCAATATGTGTGACTGCAGTCATGTGCCACATAAGGACGTTTCAATCAACAACAGACTGCAAATACAACAGTGGTCCTGTAAGATTATAATATCAGGCCGGGCACGGTGGCTCACACCTGTAATCCCAGGACTTTGGGAGGCCGAGGTGGGCGGATCACGAGATCAGAAGATGGAGACCATCCTGGCTAACACAGTGAAACCCTTTCTCTACTAAAAATACAAAAAATTAGCCGGGCGCGGTGGCAGGCGCCTGTAGTCCCAGCTACTCGTGAGGCTGAGGCAGAAGAATGGCATGAACCCGGGAGGCGGAGCTTGCAGTGAGCTGAGATCGCGCCACTGCACCCCAGCCTGGGCGAGAGAGCGAGACTCTGTCTCAAAAAACAATTATAATATCAGGTTTTGGCCAGGCTTGGTGGCTTATGCCTGTAATCCCAGCTACTTGGGAGGCTAAGGCAGGAGAATTGGTTGAATCTGGGAGGCGGAGGCTGCAGTGAGCCAAGAGTGCATCATTGTACTGCAGCCTGGGTGACAGAGTGAGACTCCATCTCAAAATAATAATAATAATTAATAATAAATAAATAATAATACCAAGTTTTTACTTCACCTTTTCTATGTGTAGCTATGTTTACATACTCAACTACTTCCCATTGCATTACAATTGCCTGTCAGCACAGTAACATGCGGTACAGGTTTGTAACCTGGGAGCAATAGGCTAGACCTATAGCCTAGCTGTGTAGTAGGCTAGACCATCTAGGTTTGTGCAAGTGCACTCTATGATGCTCCCCCAATGACAAAATTGCCTAAGGCCTCCTTTCTCCCTTAAGCGACGTGTGACTATATTTGTCTAAATGCATTTTTTGCTCTTCCATAAGTAGTGTGTTATCACTCTTAAGAATTACTAGGCTGGTCGCTGTGGCTCATGCCTGTAATCCCAGCAATTTGGGAGGCTGAGGCAGGCGGATCATTTGAGGTCAGGAGTTCAAGACCAGCCCGGCCAACATAGAGAGACCCTGTCTCTACTAAAAAAATACAAAAATTAGCCAAGTATGGTGGTGTGTGCCTGTAATCCCAGCTATTCGGGAGGCTGAGGCAGGAGAATTGCTTGAACCTGGGAGATGGAGGCTGCAGTGAGCAGAGATCGTTCCACTGCACTACAGCCTGGGCGACAGAGTGAGACTCCACCTCAAAAAAAAAAAAAGACAAAAAAAAAGGAATTACTGGGCTGTGGCTCACCCCTGTAATCATAAGACTTTGGGAGGCCAAGGCGGGCAGGTCATTTGAGTCTAGGAGTTTGAGACCAGCCTGGGCGACATGGCGAAACCCCATCTCTACAAAAAAATACAAAAAATTAGTTGGGCATGGTGGGACATGCCTATATCCCCAGCTACGCAGGAGGCTGAGGTGGGAGGATAGCTTGAGCCTAGAAGGTCGAGGCTGCAGTGAGCTGTGATCACACCACGGCACTCCAGCCTGAGCAACAGAGAGAGACCCCGTCTCAACAACAAAAAATAATTATTAAATTGAAAGGCATTTTGGCCGGGCGCGGTGGCTCAAGCCTGTAATCCCAGCACTTTGGGAGGCCGAGATGGGCGGATCACGAGGTCAGGAGATCGACACCATGCTGGCTAACACGGTGAAACCCCGTCTCCACTAAAAAATACAAAAAATTAGCCGGGCGAGGTGGTGGGCGCCTGTAGTCCCAGCTACTTAGGAGGCTGAGGCAGGAGAATGGCGTGAACCCAGGAGGCGGAGCTTGCAGTGAGCTGAGATCCGGCCACTGCACTCCAGCCTGGGCGACAGAGCGAGACTCCGTCTCAAAAAAAAAAAAAAAAAAAAAAAAAATTGAAAGGCATTTTTTTGAAGATATGACCAAAGAGTGAATAAGGAAGATGGGATTATTGTTGATGTATTTCTATAGGTAATGTGTTCAGGGATTTTCCATCTGCTGAGTATTCTCTCTGTATCTCCTCTTCCTGTCTCTGAATTCAAACATTCATTGCCTCTGGGGAGACGTGTAGCAAGGGATCCTGTATCACACAGAAATAATCTTTTGAGCTTTTGTTTTCAAAAGTCTAAAGCACATTCTATGCAATCATATCCAGGCTGTATAATTAAGTATGATGCAGAACAGCTTGTTTCGTTTGCTAAAGTTCATTTGGAGGATAAAAAGAAAACCGTGGAGCCCCTGGACCCAAAGGACTTTTTGGAGAAATGTTTTTGTTGTTGCTGTTGTTGTTTTGGTTTTGTTTTGTTGAGACAGGGTCTCATTCTGTTGCCCAGGCTGGAGTGCAGCAGTGCCACCTCGGCTCACTGCAGCCTCCACCTCCCAGGTTCAAGCAATTCTCCTGCCTCAGCCTCCCAAGTAGCTGAGACTATAGGTGCACACCACCACACCCGACTAATTTTGTATTTTTAGTAGAGATGGGGTTTCTCCGTGTTGGTCAGGCTGGTCTCAAACTCCCAACCTCAGGTGATCCACCCGCCTTGGCCTCCCAAAGTGCTGGGATTACTGGCGTGAGCCACTGTGCCCGGCCAACTGAGGTTTTTTTTGAAAGTATAATTATGAAGTCAGGTGCAGTGGCTCACGCCTGTAGTCCCAGCTACTATATACTATAGACAGTATCTATATAATGCTTAGTATACTTAGCATATAGTTGGTATATAGTAGTATACATTAAGGCTATGATTAATTATATGAGGTCAGTATTATAGACCCTATTTTACAGTAAAGGAAAATACATCATTCAGAAAACACAGTGAATCTTTTAAGGTCACCCTGCAAATAAGTGGCAAAGCAAAGATTTTAATTTATGATTATTGGCCTACAAAAGGCCACACCACCTGTGGTGTGCTAGTAAATGTTTAAAACCAGCCTTCCAGGTATAGTTTGGATAAATTTGGCTGATATTAACAAGTGAGACGAAAGATAGTGTATAGAAAGTGACAATGATAGTGTATATTGGAACATAGCTTTTTCTTTTTATTTTCTTTTTTTTCTTTTTGAGACACGGTCTTGATCTGTCGCCAGGAGTACAGTGGCATAATTTCGGCTCACTGCAGCCTCAACCTCCTGGGCTCAAGTGATCCTCCCACCTCAGTCTAAAGAGTAACTCGGACTACAGGCACGCGCCACCATGTCCAGCTAATTTTTGTATTCTTTTTCAGAGACAGGGTTTTGCCATGTTGTCTAGACTGGTCTTGAACTCCTGGGCTCAAGGGATTCACCCGCCTTGGCCTCCCAAAGTGCTGGGATTACATGTGTGAGCCACTGCATTCAGCGAATTTTGCTCATTTGTGAGCAACATGTTTGTTGAATTGGATCTTGAATATTGCAAGATTTTTCTGAATTTGTTGTACTATTCACAATGGAATGGCTACAGATATGATATACTTTTTTTTTTTTTTTTTTTTTTGAGACAGAGTCTCGCTCTGCCGCCCAGGCTGGAGTGCAGTGGCGTGATCTTGGCTCACTGCAAGCTCCGCCTCCCGGGTTCATGCCATTCTCCTGCCTCAGCCTCCCGAGTAGCTGGGACTACAGGCGCCCGCCACCTCGCCCGGCTAGTTTTTTGTATTTTTTAGTAGAGACGGGGTTTCACCGTGTCAGCCAGGATGGTCTCGATCTCCTGACCTCGTGATCCGCCCGTCTCGGCCTCCCAAAGTGCTGGGATTACAGGCTTGAGCCACCGCGCCCGGCCATGATACACTTTTGAGTTTGCCCTGCCTTATTAACATTCTCTCAGGTCAGGCACGGTGGCTCCCTCCTGTAATCTCAGCACTTTGGGAGGCCAAGGCGGGTGGATCACCTGAGGTCAGGAGTTCAAGACCAGCCTGGTCAACATGGTGAAACCCCGTCTCTTCTAAAAATTAGTCGGTATGGCAGCACATGCTTGTAATCCCAGCTACGTGGGAGGCTGAGGCAGGAGAATCACTGGAACCCAGGAGGTGGTGGTTGCAGTGAGCCGAGATACTGGCACTGCACTCCAGCCTGGGCAATACAGCAGGACTCTGTCTCAAAAAAAAAAAAAAATTATCTCTCTATCACTTTCTCAAACCTGGACAATCAACTCAACAAATAAAGCCAGGGTTTGTAGTATCTGCTGATGGCTCTTGCATAAATACTCCCACTATGGTTGATTTTTTTTTTTTTTTTCCAGAGACAGGGTCTTACTCTGTCATTCAGGCTGGAGTGCAGTGGCCACCACATTGCCCAGACCTGCCTTGAACTCCTGGCCTCAAGCGATGCTCCAGCCTCGGCCTCCAAAGCACTGGGATTACAGATGTGAGTCACTGTGCCTTGCAGGCAGCCCTAGGTTAGTTATATCAACCTGGCAGTCTGATTCCTGTGCCCAGTTCCTACTATATATAGACCACAAACTCAGTTGTGCCAGCACATCACTTTCGTAGATTTCTAGAGTTCAAGTTCGTTCGTTCCTTCCTTCCTTCCTTCCTTCCTTCCTTCCTTCCTTCCTTCCTTCCTTCCTTCCTTCCTTCCTTCCCTCTCTCTCTCTCTCTTTCTTTCTTTTCTTCTGAGACGGAATCTTGCTCTGTTGCCCAGGCTAGAGTACAGTGGCACAACCTCGGCTCACTGCAACCTCCACCTCCTGGGTTCAAGCGATTCTTCTACCTCAGCCTCCTGAGTAGCTGGGACTATAGGCGTGTGCCACCACACCCAGCTAGTTTTTGTATTTTTAGTAGAGACAGGGTTTTGCCATGTTAGCCAGGATGGTCTTGAACTCCTAACCTCAGGTGATTCCCCCGCCTCAGCCTCCCAAATTGCTGGGGTTACAGGCGTAAGCCACCGTGTGCCAGACTCAAGTTCATTTCTTTTTTTTTTTTTTTTTTTTTTTAGACGGAGTCTCGCTCTGTCGCCCAGGCTGGAGTGCAGTGGCCAAATCTCAGCTCACTGCAAGCTCTGCCTCCCGGGTTTATGCCATTCTCCTGCCTCAGCCTCCCGAGTAGCTGGGACTACAGGCGCCCGCCACCTCGCCCGGCTAGTTTTTTGTATTTTTTAGTAGAGACGGGGTTTCACCGTGTTAGCCAGGATGGTCTTGATCTCCTGACCTCGTGATCCACCCGTCTCGGCCTCCCAAAGTGCTGGGATTACAGGCTTGAGCTACCGCGCCCGGCCTCAAGTTCATTTCTATGTGAGCCATCGTTGAGCTAGGCCAAATTCAAGCCCAAGCCCAAGTCCTTCCCGGGACTCCCACCCCTCTCCACACCTGTGTTATGGTCCCGAAGGGTGGCATGGTACCTAAGTGCCCCTCTGTCATTTGTCAACGCAGGTTGCCATGGAGACATCCACCATCTTGGTGCATGTGGCCTTTTAGGTTCTAGCATTCTCTGCCAATTCTATGTCTTACTCAGGGTTCCAGGAAGCCTGGGCTCAGTCTTAGCTCTGCCATTTACATGTCCCTTCACCCCTCTCTCTGAGTCTTTGCCTCCTCACCTGTAAAAGTGGGGGTGAAAGAAGCTGTGGTCAAATTAGCCAGGCGTGGCTAATTTGTGCTTCCCTGTAATCCCAGCTACTTGGGAGACTGAGGCAGGAGAATCACTTGAAACTGGGAGGCCGAGTTTGCAGAGGAGCCGAGATTGCGCCACTGCACTCCAACCTGGGTGACAAAGCAAAACTCCATAAAAAAATAAAAACAACAACAAGTAATATTTGAGTAGTGTACAGAGTGAGAAGTCTCCCTCCCTTGCCTGTCTCTCTTCCCGACTTTCTCAGCCCAGGTGCCAACATTGTTACTGGTTCCTTTTGTCCTTCCAGAAAACATCTACATATATCCTAGCAACTAGTTCTATATATTCTCTCCCTTCCCACATGCACACTGTTTTTTAATTATCTTAAGAAAAACTCCAAACATACGCCAAAATAGAGAGAATAGCATAACGATCCCACTTGGGGCCCCGTCAGCCAGCTTCAACCACTGGCCACTCATCACCAGTCTTGTGTCACCTCTACCCCCACCTGATTCCTACTGCCACTAGATCACTTTGAAGCAAATCTCAGACATTCTTATTATTTCAAACATAAATATTTCAGAATAGACCCCAAACAGGGCACAGTGGCTCACGCCTGTAATCCCAGCACTTTGGGAGGCCGAGGTGGGCAAATCACGAGACCAAGACATGGAGACTATCTGGCCAACATAGTGAAACCCGTCTCAACTAAAAATACAAAAATTCGCTGGGCGTGGTGGTGCCCACCTGTAGTCCCAGCTACTTGGGAGGCTGAGGCAGGAGAATCGTTTGAACCCAGGAGGCAGAGGTTGCAGTGAGCCGAGATCACACCACTGTATTCGAGCCTGGAGACAGAGTGAGGCTCCATTCCAAAAAAAAAAAAAAAAAACACACAAAGCAAACAAACAAAAAAGCACAGTTACCAGGATGAAGTGGGAGGATCACTTAAGATCAGCCTGGTCAATATAGAAGAGACCCTGTCCCTACAGAAGCAAAACAAAACCATAGTGACAACATCATTATCACAGCTAGCAATTTTAACAGTATGTCTCGGTCTGTTTGTTCTGCTATAACAAAATACAACAGACTGGGTAATTTGTAAACAAGAGACATTTATTTTCTCATAGTTCTAGGGGCTAGGGAGTCCAAGATCAAGGTGCCAGCAAGTTCGGTGTCTGGTGAGGACCCATTCCTTGTAGATGTCACTGACTAGGTGTCCTCACGTAGTGGAAGGGATAAGGGGCTAAAAGAGCCTAACCTTGTTTCCTCCAGCCCTTTTATAAGGCACTTGTCCATTCATGAGGGCAGAGAAAGCCCCATCATTTAATATTGCCACAGTAGGGATTAAGTTTAAGCAGGAATTTTGGGAGGAAAACACTAAAACCATAGTTAAGTAATTCCTCAATGTAATAAAATATCCAGGCCAGGCGCAGTGGCTCACACCTGTAATCCCAGCACTCTGGGAGGCCAAGACGGGTGGATCACCTGAGGTCAGGAGTTCGAGACCAGCTTGGCCAACATGGCAAAACCCCATCTCTACTAAAAATACAAAAATTAGCCAGGCATGGTAGCACACACCTGTAATCCCAGCTACTCAGGAGGCTGAGGCTGGAGAATGGCTTGAACCCAGGAGGTGCAGGTTGCAGTGAGCTGAGATGGCACCACTGCACTCCAGTCTGGGCAACAGAGTGAGACTCTGTCTGAAAATAAATAAATAAATAAATAAATAAATAAATAAAGGCCAGGTGCAGTGGCTCACACCTATAATCCCAGCACTTTGGGAGGCTGAGGCAGGCAGATCACAAGATCAGGAGTTCAAGACCAGCCTGACCAATATAGTGAAATCCCGTCTCTACTAAAAATATAAAAATTAGCTGGATGTGGTGGCAGGTGCCTGTCGTCCCAGCTACTTATGAGGCTGAGGCAGGAGAATCACTTGAACCTGGGAGGTAGAGGTTGCAGTGAGCCAAGATCATACCACTGCACTCCAGTCTGGGCAACAGAGTAAGACTCCATCTCAAATAAATAAATAAATAAATAAATAAATAAATAAATAAATAAATAAAAATATCCAGTTCAGTGATCAAATTTCTGAGAATGTTTTACTGTTTATTTGGATTAAAATTCAAATAAGGGGCCAGGCACGGTGGCTCATGCCTGTAATCCCAGCCCTTTGGGAGACCAAGGTGGGCAGATCATGAGGTCAGGAGATCGAAACCATTCTGGCCAATATGGTGAAACCCTATCTCTACTAAAACTACAAAAATTAGCTGGGTGTGGTGGTGCATGCCTGTAACCTCAGCCACTTGGGAGGCTGAGGCAACAAGAATCGCTTGAACCTGGGAGGCAGAGGTTGCAGTGAACTGAGATCATGCCACTGCACTGCAGCCTGGTGACAGAGTGAGACTCTGTTTAAAAAAAAAAAAAATCCAAATAAGGTTCAAACATTACAATTGACTGATGTTGCTAATCTCTTAATTATTTATTTATTTATTTAATTTTTTTGAGATGGAGTCTTGCTCTGTTGCCAGGCTGGAGTGCAGTGGCACAATCTCGGTTCACTGCAACCTACGCTTCCCGGATTCAAGAGATTCTCCTGCCTCAGCCTCCCGAGTAGCTGGGACTACAGGCGGGCGCCACCATGCCCAGGTAATTTTTGTATTTTTAGTAGACATGGGGTTTCATCATGTTGGCCAGGATGGTCTTGATCTCCCGACCTTGTGATCCGCCCGCCTTGGCCTCCCAAAGCTCTGGGATTACAGGCGTGAGCCATCACGCCTGGCCCCTCTTTTTTATTTTTTAGAGACAGGTTCTTACTGTGTCACCCCTGCTGGAGTGCAGTGGTACAGTAATAGCTCACTACAGCCTCAAACTCAAGAGCTCATGCAATCCTCCTGCCTCGGCCTCCTGAGTAGCTGGGGCCATGTGTGCATCATCATGCCCGGCTAATTTTTTAAAAAAACATTTTCTTTTTTTTTTGAGACGGAGTCTCGCTCTGTCGCCCAGGCTGGAGTGCATTGGCGGGATCTCGGCTCACTGCAAGCTCCGCCTCCCGGGTTCACGCCATTATCCTGCCTCAGCCTCCCGATTAGCTGGGACTACAGGCGCCCGCCACCTCGCCCGGCTAGTTTTTTTTTTGTACTTTTTCAGTAGAGACGGGGTTTCACCGCATTAGCTAGGATGGTCTCGATCTCCTGACCTTGTGATCCGCCCGTCTCGGCCTCCCAAAGTGCTGGGATTACAGGCTTGAGCCACTGCGCCTGGCCTAAAAAACCATTTTCTAGAGACAGGGTCTTACTGTGCTGCCCAGGCTGGTCTCAAACTCCTAGCTTCAAGCCATCCTCCCACTTCAGCCTCCCAAAGTGCTGGGATTATAGGTGTCACCCACTGTGCCCAGCCACCATGGCTGGTTTTAAATTACCAACATGAGATGATGGAAAGCTGATGATGGGAAGAGACGTACAGTGGCACAGCATGATACAGTGTCCCCATCATACAGACGAAACAGATATAAATAACCTCAAACACACAGATAATGCTAAAATGTAGTAGAATTGGAAAGTGATGAGTTTTGAGTACTTATTATCTTCACTTTTTTTTTTTTTTGAGATACAGTCTCACTCTGTCCCCCAGGCTGGAATACAGTGGTGTGATCTCGGCTCACTGCAACCTCCCCCTCCCACGTTCAAGTGATTCTCCTGCCTCAGCCTCCAGGGTAGCTGAAATTACAGGTGCCTACCACCACACCCAGATAATTTTTGTATTTTTAGTAGAGACAGGGTTTCACCATGTTGGCCAGGCTGCTCTCGAACTCCTGACCTCAAATGATCCACCTGCCTTGGCCCCCCAAAGTGCTGGGATTACAAGTGTAAGCCACAGACCCCGGCCTGGATATGTTGTATTTTTATCCATTTACCAACTCATAGGCATTTCTTGTTTTGTTTTTTTGTTTGTTTTTTGTTTTGGTTTGGTTTTTTTGAGACAGTCTTGCTCTGTCGCCCAGGCTGGAGTGAAGTGGCACGATCTCGGCTCACTGCAAGCTCCACTTCCTGAGTTCACACCATTCTCCTGCCTCAGCCTCCCGAGTAGCTGAGACTACAGGCACCCACCACCATGCCTGGCTAATTTTTTGTATTTTCAGTAGAGACAGGGTTTCATTGTGTTAGCCAGGCTTGTCTCGAACTCCTGACCTCAGGTGATCCACCTGCCTCAGCCTCCCAAAGTGCTGGGATTACAGGCGTGAGCCACTGCACCCAGCCTAGGCATTTCTTTTGTTTCCATTTTTTGGCTGTTGTAAACAATACAACAAAATTTTTGAAGACTTAACAATCAACTCTCACAAGCTGGTATGGGCTGGCTCCAGCACAACACTGCACACAACGGCTGTTTCTGAACCAAGAAAAAACAGGCAGATTCATGCTCAGAAGAAAATGCCAAGAACAATCCTCTTTTTTATTTTTCTTTTTTTCTGAGATGGAGTCTTGCTGTGTCCCCCAGACAGGAGTTCAGTGGCGCGATCTTGGATCACTGCGACCTCCACCTCCTGGGTTCTAGCGATTCTCCTACCTCAGCCTCCCCAGTAGCTGGGACTACAGGCCTGCACCACCACGCCCAGCTAATTTTTGTATTTTTAGTAAAGACAGGGTTTTGCCATGTTGGCCAGGCTGGTCTACAGACTCCTGACCTCAGGCGATCCACCTGCCTCAGCCTCCCAAGTAGCTGGGATTATAGGCATGAGTCACCACACCCGGCCACCAAGAACAATTCTCATGGGGCTAGAGAATCTCCCTAGCATTGAGTACCAAGATGTTAAAACTTGGAGGTTTCTTTTCCAGGGCCTCAGTGTGAATGGTTGAAAAGAGGGATCTTGAAAGGCATCCACTAAAGGCACAGAAGGGCACGCACAGCAGGGCGGGCACCAGCTAGGGAGCGAGAGCGACCCAGCTCTGCCACATTCTGGCTATGGGACTATGAGCAAGTCACTTCACCTTTCTGAGCCTCCACTTTCTTCTCTATAAAATAGGGGTGATTGGCTAGGTGTGGTGGCTCACGCCTGTAATCCCAGCATTTTGGGAGGCCAAAGCGGATGGATCACCTGAGGTCAGGAGTTGGAGACCAGCCTAGCCAACATGGTGAAACCCCATCTCTACTAAAAATACAGAAATTCGCTGGGCATGGTGGCACACACCTGTAATCTCAGCTACTCGGGAGGCTGAGGCGGGAGAATCACTTGAACGCAGGGGGCGGAAGTTGCAGTGAGCTGAGATCACAGTGCTTCACTCCAGTCTAGGTGTGAAAGACACTCCAGTCTGAAAGAGCAAGACTGTGTCTAAAAAAAAAAAAAAAAAAAAAAAAAAAACGAGGCTGATTATACTGTCTACCCTTTAGGGTTGCTCTGAGCATTAAGTGGAATAACCATGCAGAAAGTGCCAGGCACTTGTCTGAATTAGAGGAAGCACTTGATAAATCCTAACTCCTAACATGGTCCTATCCTGCCCCTCCACTGATCCTGGACAGAATGATGGGCAACAACAGTATCTCCCTTGATTGGTCCCTTTCTGTGTCACGGTGCATTCTGGTGCCATCCTGACCGCGCAGTGTAGCCAAAATCGAGCACTGAGTAAACAAATGCCCCAGAGGTGGTGGTTGTGCTCACTGAAGTCTCCTGACCAGGATGCCTCGGGGCTGCCAACTATGGGGAAGGCAGTGGTGAGAACACAGGCCATTCAATAGCTCATTCACTTTGCAGACTTGCCAGCTCCATGGATAAACATGGTTGATAAAGACACACAATGGCAATTGTCATGAGAAACATCCAAGGCAGAGAGAGCAAAACAAAAATGCCTCTGAAAACTTTGAGGGTTTCTGGAAAGAGCTCTGGATTTGGAGCCAAGATTCCCTGTGACAGACCCTGGGTGACTTTGCTTTGTTTTTTGTTTTTGTTTTTTTGAGACGGCGTTTCGCTCTTGTTGCCCAGGCTGGAATGCAATGGCGCGATCTTGGCTCACTGCAGCCTCCACCTCCCAGATTCAAGTGATTCTCCTGCCTCAGCCTCCTGAGCAGCTGGGATTACAGGCATGTACCACCATGCCCGGCTAATTTTGTATTTTTAGTAGAGACGGGGTTTCTCCATGTTGGTCAGCCTGGTCTCGAACTCCCGACCTCAGATGATCCACCCGCCTCGGCCTCCCAAAGTGCTAGGATTATAGGCATGAGCCACCATACCTGGTCTGAGATTTACTTCTAGCCAGTACACTATGATATTGTTGTTGGGTGTGATGGTTCACACCTGTAATCCCAGCGCTTTGGGAAGCCAAGGCAAGAGGATCATTTGAGGTCAGGAGTTCGAGGTTACAGTGAGCTACTATTACATCACTGCACTCTAGCCTGGGTGACAGAGTGAAACCCTGTCTCTAACGAAAAAAATAGAATATGACATTGCTAATATAATTGAGGTCAGAAATTGGGCTGGGCACTGTGGCTTACATCTGTAATCCTAGCACTTTGGGAAGCTGAGGCAAGTGAATCACTTGAACCCAGGAGTTTGAGAACAGCCTGGGCAACAAAGTGAGACTCTGTTTTTCTCGTGTTGTTTTTTTTTTTTGGTTGTTCGTTTTTGTGTTTTTTTGAGACGGAGTTTCTTGTTACCCAGGCTGGAGTGCAATCGCGCGATCTCAGCTCACAACTTCTGCCTCCCAGGTTCAAGTGATTCTCCTGCCTCAGCCCCCCGAGTAGTGGGATTACAGGCATGCGCCACCACCCCCGGCTAATTTTGTATTTTTAGTAGAGACGGGGTTTCTCCATGTTGGTCATGCTGGTCTCAAACTCCCGACCTCAGGTTATTCTCCTGCCTTTGCCTTCCAAAGTGCTAGCATTACAGGCATGAGCCACTGCGCCTGGCCACGTTATGATACTGGTTTGGCTGCTGTGACAAAGGTCAAACTAATAGGGGCTAAAATGAGATAAAGGTTTGTTTTTCTCTTAAGTCACCTCAGTCCAGGGCTGATAGGCCAGCTCCGCGGTGTCAGAGATTCAGGCTGCTACGTCCTGGTCCACAGTGGCTACTTCAGGCTGCGATGGCTCACACCTGTAATCTCAGCACTTTGGGAGGCCAAGGTGGGCAGATCACTTGAGATCAGGAGTTCGAGACCAGCCTGGCTAACATGGTGAAATCCCATCTCTACTAAAAATGTAAAAAAATTAGCCTGGTGTGGTGGCGGGCACCTGTAATCCCAGATACTAGGGAGGCTGAGGCCTGCAAATCGCTTGAACCCGAGAGGTGGAGGTTGCAGTAAGCTGAGATGGTGCCACTGCACTCCAGCCTGGGTGACAGACTAACGCTCTGTCTAAAAAAAAAATATTTTTTTAAAGGGTTACTTCAGCCGGGAGCAGTGGCTCATGCCTATAATCCCAGCATTTTGGGAGGCTGAGGCAGGGAGATCACTTGAGGTCAGGAGTTTGAGGCCAGCCTGGCCAACATGGTGAAACCCCGTCTCTACTAAAAATACAAAAATTAGCTGGTGTGGTGGCGCACATCTGTAATCCCAGCTACTCAGAAGGCTGAGGCAGGAGAATTGCTTGAACCAGGGAGGCAGAGATTGCAGTGAGGAAAGATTGCACCACTGCACTCCAGCCTGTATGACAGAGACTGTCTCCAAAAAAAGACAGGACTACTTCAGCACCCACCATCACACTAACAATCCAGCCAGCAGGAAGTAAAAATGGAGAACATGCTTGTTTCTTTTAAGACCATGACCTAGAAGTTGGACGTATCACTTTGCTCACATTCCATGAGTCAGAGCTTAATCAAGTGGCAAACAGAGTCTCCTCTGAGTGCTCAGGTAACATACAGGGACCTAGTACTGAAGAAAGAAGAGGAGAATGGCTATTAGGGGACAGTTAGTATTCATTGCCACAAGCTGAAGGAAGAAAATCTTAGGCAGAAGGAATTACAACTGCATGCACACACAGGCTTTCAGAGCAAATGATACTTGAGCTGGGTATTAAAGATGTTTGGAGTGAGCTGGATGGAGAGGGCAGCCTGGATAGAAGCAAGGGGACCAGAAAGATGCCAGTGTCTGGAGACAAGAAGCCCAGTGTGCCTGGGGCACTGACAGCAACACAAGTCTTGAGATGATGCAGCTGCCACCCTCCCTGTGTTATAGGTAAATAAAGCTCAGGGAGGTTCAGAAACGTGTCCAGGATCATAGGCTGGACTCTGTGAGGCTCAGGTGAAGTCAGGACTCAACTGGTGAGGTCACGAGTCAAACCCAGGCTCACAGGATGCCTACAGGCTCATGGTTTTTCTCTGCTCAGTAGGAGTTTGGGTTGTGTTTTGTCCTCTGCATTAAATCACTGGTTCTTAGTCCTGGCTGCACATTAGGAACACCTGAGAAGGTTTTTTGTTTTTTTTAGTGTCCAGGTTGTTCACAGTGGCTCATGCCTGGGATCCCAGTGCTTTGGAAGGCTGAGTTGGGATGATTGCTTGAGTCCAGGAGTTTGAGACCAGCCTGGGCAATATAGTGAGACTCCAGTCTCTTTAAAAAAAAAAAATGAGCTAGGTATGGTGGCATGCACCTGTAGTCTTAGCTACTCAGGAGACTGAGGCAAGAGGATTGCTTGAGCCCAGGAGTTCGAGGCTGCAGTGAGCCATGATCATGCCATTGCACTTCAGTCTGGGCAACAGAGTGAGACCGTGTCTCAAAAAACAAAAAAAAAGTCAAGGGGGTGGGCCACACCCCCCAGACCCATTGAACCAGGCTTTCTGGACCATGGGACCAGCCATCAGCACTTTTTTTTTTAAAGTTCCCCACCTAATACCAACATGCAGTCAGGTTTGAGATCCTCCTATATCCCAGGTCATGTTCTGGTGACCCCAGATTCCTTTTTCCTACTGTCCAGATGGATGTGATTTCATCATACCTCTTAATGCGAGTACCAGAAGATTCTAGAAGTGGGGGGAGGAGGGTTGCAGAATCCAAAGCAGAACAGCCCGCGTTCGCTCCGCTCCAGCATGAGGCCTGGGTGATTTATTCCCATGTCTTGCCGTCCCATTTGCAAGAAAAGGAACTCAGAGTATCTCTCTCCGCAGTTTTGCTCACTACGACTCCCACCAGGTGAGAAACAGGAGCCGGACTTGGCATGGGGGCAGGCAGGCAGCTGCTGCCGCCACCTCCTCCCAGGAGCTGAGTCCCAAAGTGGTCCAGCCTGCTTCCCACCCACCCCTGCAGGCGGCAGATGGAGCTCGCGTCCTCCGCAGGCACGGTCGCCCCCAGCCGGCCCTGTGCTGGCAGGGAGAGGAGAGGGGACGCCAGTGGGAAGAACAGCTCCCCGGACACTGCTGGGTGCACCTGGATTAATTCTGCAGCCTGGGAAACGCAAAGGGTCCCCAGGGCTCTCCTCGTTTGGAGTAACGTTTCCCCTTCAACATCCAAATCCGGGAGCTCCAGTCCCCATCTCAGGACTCCCACCTGAAATTGAAGGCCTAGAAGGCATTGCGGCTCATGCCTGTGATGCCAGCACTTTGGGAAGCTGAGGTGGGAAGATCGCTTGAGGCCAGGAGTTCGAGACCAGCCTGGGCAACACAGCGAGACTCCTGTCTCTCCAAAAATAAATAAATAAATTATTTATTTATTTATTTATTTATTTAGAGATAAAGTTTCGCTCTTGTTGCCCAGGCTAGAGTGCAATGGCACAATCTCTGCTCACTGCAACTTCCGCTTTCCGGGTTCAAGCAATTCTCGTGCCTCAGCCTCCTGGGTAGCTGGGATTACAGGCATGCGCCACCACGCCCAGCTAATTTTTGTATTTTTAGTAGAGATGGGGTTTCTCCATTTTGGTCTGGCTGGTCTCGAACTCCCGACCTCAGGTGATCCGCCTGCCTCAGCCTCCCAAAGTGCTGGGTTTACAGGTGTAAACCACCATGTCTGGTCCATAAATAAAACATTTTAAAATGCAATTGAAAGTTTAACAGGCTGGCCGGGCGCGGTGGCTCAAGCCTGTAATCCCAGCACTTTGGGAGGCCGAGGCGGGTGGATCACGAGGTCAGGAGATCGAGACCATCCTGGCTAACATGGTGAAACCCCGTCTCTACTAAAAATACAAAAAACTAGCCGGGCGTGGTGGCGGGCGCCTGTAGTCCCAGCTACTGGGAGGCTGAGGCGGGAGAATGGCGTGAACCCGGGAGGCGGAGCTTGCAGTGAGCCGAGATCGCGCCACTGCACTCCAGCCTGGGCGACACAGCGAGACTCCGTCTCAAAAAAAAAAAAAAAAAAAAAAAAAGAAAGTTTAACAGGCTGCAGCCAACTTCACTGTTGTCTGCTTCCGTTGCTGGTGGCTCCTGCACCTGCTGCCTTCCCACTAACCCAGGGACCCTGCCGCTCTTGCTACATTCCCACACACCACCGTAAATCCAAGGTGACTGTGTGCAGCAGAATGTCACCCCGGGTTTGCAGGTGATGAATGGCAGCCGATGGTAGGAAACTTCTTCATCAACATTAAGAAGCACCCCGAAATACTCAGCACTCACTCGCTTCTGTATTTGCTGAGAAACTTTTGCTTAAAGGGAAGGGAAACCGGCCAGGCGCGGTGGCTCACACCTGTAATCCCAGCACTTTGGGGGGCAAAGGCGAGCAGCTCACTTGGGGTCAGGAGATCAACACCAGCCTGGCTAACATGGTGAAATCCCGTCTTTACTAAAAATACAAAAATTAGCTGGGCTTGGTGGGGCATGCCTGTAATCCCAGCTACTAGGGAGGCTGAGGCAGGAGAATCGCTTGAATCCGGGAGGTGGAAGTTGCCGAGATCGTGCCAATGTACTCCAGCCTGGGCGACAAGAGCAAGACTCCATCTCAAAATAAATAAGGTAAGTAAGTAAGGGAAACCTATCTGAAACGGGCTTAACCTAGAAGGGGAAGCAATTGATTCAAGTAATTGGAAAGTCCAAGGGAGATTTCAGGTCGGGCTGGATCCAGCACCCACGTTGAGGCGGCTGGTTGCCTTTCCTCTCCTGTGGCCTCTCTTCCCTTGTTTCGTTTTGCATCTCCCTTTCCCACCTCTATCTCTATGTCTCCCCTCTACGGTTTTCCTGTGTGCTGGCTTAATTCTTAAACAGGCCCTTTCCACGCGGCAGGGAAAACCAGCCCTACAGCCCCAGATTCACGCTGATGGGAAGAGACCTTTTTCTCACCCGGTGCTGGAAGCGAAGCTCATTATCCAACTCGGACTCTGATTGGCTCAGTGATGGAGTAGGGTGGAGCCAACTGATTGACAGACATAAGGGAACCACTGACGGCAGGGGGCGGGAAGAAGTTCCCTTAAGCGCAGTGATGCTGATCAAACAAACGATGCACGAGCAGTAACTCTTAACAGTTTATTTCTCTCTTCCCGCAACAGGCTTGCAACCTCCACAGCTCGAGTTACTCCTTATGCAGAGCCCTGGTCAAACCCGGCTATGCCCAGGTCACCTCACCTTTTATCACCAAGCCAAGTTTCTCTTTCTCTTTGAAAACGTCAGCGACTGGGTGCGGTGGCTTACACCTGTAATTCCAGCACTTTGGGAGGCCGAGGCACGCAGATCACAAGGTCAGGAGTTCGAGACCAGCCTGGCCAAAACAGTGAAACCCTGTCTCTACTAAAAAGACAAAAATTAGCTGGGCTTGGTGGTGCGTGCCTGTAATCCTAACTACTCGGCAGGCTGAGGTAGGAGAATGGCTTGAACCCGGGAGGTGGAGGTTACAGTGAGCTGAGATCTCACCACTGCACTCCAGCCTGGGTGACAAAGTGAGACTCTGTCTCAAAAAAGAAAAAAGAAGAAGAAAAAAAAAGGGGCTGGGTACCGTGGCTCAAGTCTGTAATCCCAGCACTTCCGGAGGCCAAGGCGGGCAGATCACCTGAGGTCGGGAGTTTGAGACCAGCCTGCCCAACATGGAGAAACCCCATCTCTACTAAAAATACAAAATTTAGCTGGCATAGTGGTGCATGCTTGTAACCCCAGCTACTTGAGAAGCTGAGGCAGGAGAATCACTTGAACCCGGGAGGCAGAGTTTGTGATGAGCCGAGATCACGCCATTACACTCCAGCCTGGGCAACAAGAGCAAAACTTCATCTCAAAAACAAAGCCAGTGACCTTGATCTCAACTGAGATTGGAGCTGAAGAACTGCCCTCAATTTTCAGTGTAAGACAGTTGATTTGCCTCAACCAGAGGTTCGCAGCCTTGCTACTGTTGACATTCTAAACCAGATAGAGCATTCTTGGTTGTTGGGCTTTTTTTTTTTTTTTTTTTTTTTTTTTTTTTGAGACAGTTTCGTTTTTATGAGACAGTTTCACTCTGTCGCCCAGGTGGGAGTGCAGTGGTGCGATCTCGGTTCACTGCAATCTCCACCTCCTGGGTTCAAGAGATTCTCCTGCCTCAGCCTCCCGAGTAGCTGGGATTACAGGCACCCGCCACCACTCCCAGCTAATTGGTACCCGGCTAATTTTTGTATTTTTAGAGATGAGGTTTCATCATGTTGGCCAGGCTGGTCTTGAACTCCTGACCTCAGGTGATCCTACTGCGTTGGCTTCCCAAAGTGCTGGGGTAACAGGCATGAGCCACTGCGCCCACTTTCTGTGCACTGTAGGACATCTGGCAGCATCCCTACCCTCAGCCAGCTAGATGCCAGGAGCACCCTGCCACCCTCCCCCTATTTGTGACAACTAAAAATGTCCACTGGGAGAGGGAAAAGTCACTCCTCCTTTGCCCCTCACCCCTGTTTGAGGACTCCTGACTTAAAGAAGGCGGCCCTTAGCTGTGAGTAATTATGGACCAGAGTGGCTGGGAAAAACAAGCTTGTGAATTCTGAATCTGGATTTCTTTCAAAGTAAGGCCCCCAAAGCATGTTGTTTGCTGATCTAGAGAAACCCTGCATGAAATACATTCTTATCTGTCCCTGAAGCTTTCTGGGGTTTTGTTTGTTTATATTTTAATGCTGTGAGAATAAAATAGATGTTTATATGAAAATTTAAACTGTTTGGTCAGGCACAGTGGCTCACGCCTGTAAACTCAGCACTTTGGGAGGCCAAGGCGGGTAAATCACCTGAGGTCAGGAGTTCGAGACCTGGTGGAACCCCGTCTTTCCTAAAAATACAAAAATTAGCTGGGTTTGGCGGCGGATGCCTATAATCCCAGTTACTCTGGAGGCTGAGGCAGGAGAATCGCTTGAACCCGGGAGGTAGAGGTTGCAGTGAGCTGAGATCGCGCCACTGCACTCTAGCCTGGGCAACAGAGTGAGACTCTGTCTCCAAAAAATAAACATAATAAAATAAAACAAAGTGTGACACAAAAATGATGAGTTTTTTGAAGTGAAACAAAGCAGGTAGTATTTAGTTTCCCTTCTGAGCTAGCACTGCATGGCACAATCATGGGATCAGGATTTGGTTGTCACCTCTGCATCAAATTAGCGGCTTCGAAAGGTGCATTTTAAACTGTCCCTTTGATCCAATAATTGCCTTCTGCTGTGGTGATGCCTCTCTGCTGGAACTGAAAGCCACTCACAGTTAACTCCTCCAGCCTAAAGAAAAATGTCATTTTGTCAGAACTGAAGTTCAGGAGATGATGACTCGCCGAGACTTTAAGTGCGGACCTGGACATTGTTTTTGCAGATTTGGTTTGAGGATAACATCTGGATCCCCTTCTCAACTTAGTTCCTTTTATCTGACACCAGAGAGCCTACAGTCTCATGTTTCCATTTTCATCTTGAATTCCTGGAAACAACTAAACTCAAGTACAATGACTATCAAATGCATTGACTGGCGGGGCACGGTGGCTCACACCTATAATCCCAGCACTCTGGGAGGCCAAGGCAGGTGGATCATTTGAGGTCAGGAGTTCGAGACCAGCCTGGCCAACATGATGAAACCCCGTCTCCACTAAAAAGACACAAATTAGCCAGATGTGGTGGTGCATGCCTATAAGCCCAGCTACTCGGGAGGCTGAGGCAGGAGAACCATTTGAACCCAGGAGGTGGAGGTTGCAGTGAGCTGAGATCACGCCACTGCCCTCCAGCCTAGGTGACAGAACAAGATTTCATCTCAAAAAAATAAAAGTAAAAACATTCAATGACTGTCTCTTTTTTTGGCTCCTGGTGCAATTGTCCTGTCTTCCTTTTAAGCGGTTTGAGGTGACTATTTTTTATTTATTTTAACTTGCTTGCTCTGGGTCATTGTATTTCAAGAAGAAATCTCTGTGTATCCCTTTGGGGATGTGAATAAGTAAGCATGTGAATTGTTGAAATTTAGGTGGAATCATTTGAAATTGACTTTTTATGGATCAAAAATAGCTGAATACAGCTTGGGCAACACTTCAGTGAGACCCCGTCTCTACAAAAAGTGAGAAAAAAAAAAAAAAAAAAAAAAAAAAGCTGAGTATCAGCCAGGCGCAGTGGTTCACACTTGTAACCCTAGCACTTTAGGAAGCCAAAGTGGACGGATAACTTGAGCCCAGGACTTTGAGACCAGCCTGGGCAACATAGCAAGATCCCATATCTTTTTTTTTTTTTTTTTTCCTGAGACAGAGTTTCACTCTTTTTGCCCAGGCTGGAGTGCAATGGCACGATCTCGGCTCACTGCAACCTCTGCCTCCTGGGTTCAAGTGATTCTCCTGCTTTAGCCTCCCAAGTAGCTGGGATTACAGTCGCCTGCCACCATGCCCGGCTAATTTTTTGTATTTTTAGTAGAGACGGGGTTTCACCATGTTGGCCAAGATGTCTCCATCTCTTGGCCTCCTGATCCGCCCGCCTTGGCCTCCCAAAGTGCTAGGATTACAGCCGTGAGCCATTGCGCCCGGCCAAGATCCCATATCTTAAAAAAATAATAAATAAATTAGCCTAGTGTGTTGGTGCTCCTGTAGTCCCAGCTACTCGGGAGGCTGGGGTGGGAGGATCTAGCTCTGGAGTTAGAGGTTGCAGTGAGCTATGATCGCACCACTGCACTGCAGCCTGGGCAACAAAGTGAGACCCTGACTTGAAAAAAAAAAAAAAGAGCGAGAGAGAAAACAAGATTCCTTTTAGAGCTAATAAGGCTGGACACATGTAATTGATAAATCACGGACCCCTGTGCTTATTCAGCGCCAGCATGCTTTAGAGAAGAGACGTGTGAGGGAGTCATGTATTCTTCTGGGTTCTCTCTCCTGTTTGCCCGGTGGGGCGCAGTGCCCACCCAGACCCAGCTCCCGCATCTCCGCTGAGCTACTTCCTTCTCCCCCGTGGCCACTAGAGGGTGCAAGGACCGCAAGCAGGGGCTGAATGTCACCCAGCCGGGGTCAGGGCCCTGAGCTATGGCTGGCGATTTGGCGCTGGAAGGCCCTCCCTGCGCCCCTAGGGAAGGAACAGCAGACTCAGGAACCCAGGACAGCGGTGGACACCCCCACCTCTGAGCCAGCCGCACGTTCTGGAGTGCGTGGGTGGGATGGCAGTCCCCAGGAGTCCCGTGGGAATGAGAACACTGCGGGGGCTGGGGCGAGGCTTTGCTCCCCCTCAGTTCTGCATTGACCCCACTGGCCCGTTGAAACCCTCTCGGCCCCTCTTCAGACATTCTGGCTGTGTCTGAGAGGGCACAGGTACATTACAGGCTAGAATAACCCTGTAATGGATCGGACCGTGCTTCCTGTACAAGTCTTGGTTTTCATTTACTGTAAGTAATCCTGCTTCTCCGATGGGGGAAAAGGGAAGGAGCATAGCTATGAGTTCGCTTCAGCCAGCACAGCGGTGGGCAAGGGAGCCAAAGGCGCGAATGGAACCAGCCAAGGTCTCTGAGAAATGATATCATGAATTTGGTGGGGAGGTGGCAGTGGGACGTGCACAGGGCTTGTGGATCCAGATGCAGACCTGGGGTCAAACCCAGCTCCTCCATCCACCAGTGGGCTTAGGATCTCCCCTCTCAGAGCCTCCATTTCTTCGTCTTGACCGCACAGGCTCACACCTGTAAGCTGAGGGCTTTGGGAGGCCAAGGCAGGAGGATTGCTTGAGGCCAAGAGTTCAAGACCAGCCTGGGCAACATAGGGAGACACCCCCCCCCTCACCCGCCCCGTGCCCTTGTCTCTACAAAATATTTTTAAATTAGCCAGGTATGGTGGTGCGTGCCTGTCATCCCAGCCACTTAGGAGGCTGAAGGGGAGAATTGCTTGAGCCCAAGAGGTCCGAGGCTTAAGTGAGCTATAATTGCACCACTGCACTCCAGACTGAGCGACAGAGCCAGATCCTGTCTCTAAAAAAAAGAAAAGAAATGAAAAAGTGGGGATGATATTCAGGACAATGAGTGACTTGAATGAGATAATAGTTTCCCAGCACCCACCATGGTAGCCCTCAACTCATGGCCACTAAAATAGGACAGTGGCTTGGTTACAATGGTTGCAAAATAAATTCAGCTCCAATATGGATTGGTTTGAAACAACCATGTCATTATGTCTCTGGTTCTGTGGGCGCACTGGGCTCAGCTGAACCATTCCATTTCTGATCTCACTGAAGGTCTCTCACGCTGCCACAGCCTGACAGGCTGGAGTCCTCTGGAGGCTCCACGGGATGCTGGGAAGGCTGCCTCCTCTCACTCCCATGCTGCTGCAGGGCACTGCCTCCACACGTGGTCTCCCCAACAGGGTTGCTGAGTTTCATACACTGCATTTTGGGACTCCCAAAAGTACAAAAATGGATCTGCCCCAGTCCTCTTAAATCTTGGGTCTGGAGCCCACACAGCACCACATCTGGCATCGTGCATCGGTGAGTTGCAGGCAGCTCTGATTCAGTGTGGGAGAGGATGACTCCAGGCAGCCAGCACCAGAGATGTGGTTCCCAGGGGCCCATTGCTAGGGACCAGACACCAGAGATGATGTACCAGCGACCTAGGGCTGCTGTAACAGACTACCACCAACTTGCTGGCTTAAAATAACACACATTTATCATCTTACAGTTCGGGAGGTCAGAAGTTCAAAAAGGGTCTCACTGGGCTGACATCAGGGCATAGAAAGGCTGTATTTCCTTTCTGGAGGTTCTAGAAAAGAGTTTGTTGTTGTTGTTGTTGTTGTTGTTGTTGTTGTTTTAAGACTGGGTCTAGCTCTGTCGCCCAGGCTGGCGTGCAGTAGCAAAATCAAAGCTCACTGAAGCCTCAACATCCTGGGCTCAAGCAATCCTCCCACCTTGGCCTCCCACACGTAATTTCAGTGATGAAATTACAGGGGTGAGCCACCACGCCTAGCCGGAAAATCCTTTATCTTGCCTTTTACAGTTTCTTTTTTTTTTTTTTCTAGACAGTCTTGCTCTATCACCCAGGCCGGAGTGCAGTGGCGTGATCTCGGCTCACTGCAACCTCCATCTCCCGGATTCAAGCGATTCTCCTGCCTCAGCCTCCTGAGTAGCTAGGACTACGGTACACACCAGCATGCCCGGCTAATTTTTTGTGTTTTGAGTAGAGACGGGGTTTCACCATATTGGCCAGGCTGGTCTCAAACTCCTGACCTCGTGATCCACCTGCCTCATCCTCCCAAAGTGTTGGGATTATAGGCGTGAGCCACTGCACCTGGCCCTTTTTTCTTCTTTAAACCTTCTGCCTCCTCTTGTAAGTACCCTTCTGATTACATTGGGCCCACCTGGATAAGCCATTGTATTCTCCCCATCTCAGATCAACTGATTAGCAACCTTAATTCTATCTGCAAACTTAATTTCTCATTGCCGTGTAACATAACACATTCACAGGTCCTAGGGATTAGGACATGGACACCTTTCGGGTCGTTATTCTGCCTACCTGCCACAGGTAGAAAGGCATTTTATTGAACTTACTACATTTCCTCCTAAAACATTTTTAGAGATTAAATTTATCATGAACCATGTTTCAGGAAAAATGTTCCTTAAATTCTTTTTGTTTTTGTTTTTTTGAGACAGGGTTTCAGTCTGTTGCCGAGGCTGGAGGGCATTGGTGCAATCATAGCTCACTGTAGCCTCGATCTCCCAGGTTCAAGTGATCCTCCCACTTCATTTTTCCAAGTAACTGGGACCACATGCACACACCACCACACCTGGCTAATTTTTACGTTTTGTAGAGACAAGGTCACAGTACGTTTTCTAGGTTGGTCTCGAAATTCTGGGCTCAAGAGATCCTCCTGCCTCAGCCTCCCAAAGTGTTGGGATTACAGGCATGAGTCACTGCACCTGAATCAAACTCTTAAATAAATTCTTTTTTGCTTTTTTTTTTTTTTTTTTTTTTTTTTTTTTNCGAAATTCTGGGCTCAAGAGATCCTCCTGCCTCAGCCTCCCAAAGTGTTGGGATTACAGGCATGAGTCACTGCACCTGAATCAAACTCTTAAATAAATTCTTTTTTGCTTTTTTTTTTTTTTTTTTTTTTTTTTTTTTGAGACAGTCTCACTCTGTCGCCCAGGCTGGAGTGCAGTGGCGCAATCTCAGCTCACGGCAACTGCAACCTCCGCCTCCTGGGTTTAAGCCATTCTCCTGCCTCAGCCTCCCAAGTAACTGAGTCTACAGGCATGAGCAACCACGCCCGGCTAATTTTTGTATTTTAGTAGAGCTGGGGTTTCGCCATGTTGGCCAGGCCAGTCTCAAACTCCCAACCTCAGGTGATCCACCCGCCTCGGCCTCCCAAAGTGCTGGGATTACAGGCTTGAGCCACTGTGCCTGGCCTCTTTGGCTTTTTTCATTCACAAGCATTGTTTGAGTTACAGGCCCCAAGAAGGCAAAAGGAGACACACAAAACATGGTCCCTGCCTTTGAGAAGTTCAGTGTGGTTCCCCCAGCAACCACTTTCCCCGCTTCTTGCTACAAAAGCTCAGTTTGTGCAGATGAAAATAGGCCTTGGCTGGATGCAGTGGCTCACAACTGTAATCCCAGAACTTTGGGCGGCCAAGGCAGGAAGATCAGTTAAGGCCAGGAGTTCAAGACCAGCCTGGGCAACATGGTGAAACCCTGTCTCTACTAAAAATACAAAAATTAGCTGGTGTGGTAGCTTGCACCTGTAATCCGAGCTACTTGGGAGGCTGAGGCAGGAGAATCGCTTGAACCCGGGAGATGGATGCTGCAGTGAGCCAAGATCATGCCACTGCACTCTAGCCTGAGCAACAGAGTGAGACTCTGACTCAAAAAAAAAAAAAAAAAAAAAAATTACTAGGTCTGAGAATTGTCAGCCTTATAATACTGACTACTTATTTGATGGCTCCTGCTATGTGAGTTTCTTTGGGAAATTGACATATTTGCCAACTTGAGTCAGGCTTGATAATGCATCATACGAATATAAAATCATGACCGGGTACAGTGGCTCATGCCTGTAATCCCAGCACTTTGGGAGGCTGAGGCAGGTGTATCGCTTGAGCCCCAGGAGTTCAAGAGCAGCCTAGCCAACACGGCAAAACTCCGTCTCTACTAAAAATACAAAAATTAGTTGGGCGTGGTGGCATATGCCTGTAATTCCAGCTACTCGGGAGGATGAGCCACAAGAATTGCGTGAGCACAGGAGGTGGAGGTTGCAGCGACCAGAGATGGCACCACTGCACTCCAGCCCGGGTGACAGAGGGAAACTCTGTCTCAAAGTAAATAAATAGACCAGGTGCAGTGTTTCATGCCTGTTATCTCAGCACTATGGGAGGCTGAGGCAGGTGGATGATCAGGAGTTCAAGACCAACCTAGCCAACATAACAAAACCCTGTCTCCACTAAAAATACAAAAATTAGCCGGGCGTGGTAGCACATGCCTGTAGTCCCAGCTACTTGGTAGGCTGAGGTGGGAGGATCGCTTGAGCCCAAGGGGCAGAGGCTGCAGTGAGCTGAGATCTGGCCACTGCACTCCAGTCTGGGCGACAAAGTGAGACTCTGTCTCAAAAATAAATAAATAAATAAATAAATAAAAATGAAAAATAATTAATTAAAATAAAATAATGCCAAGCTGGGCATGCCCACTCCTGTAATTCCAGTGACTCTGGAAGTTGGAGGGGGAGGATTACAAGCCCAAGAGGTCGAAGCTACAATGAACTGTGATTGCACCACTGTGCTCCAGCCTGGACAACAGAGTGAGGCCCCGTCTCATGAACAAGTAACATAACATAACATAACATAATACAATAAAATAATGCCAAGTCTTCAGGAACAAATCCTAGAAATAAAGGGTATGTCACCCAGTCCCTGCTCCCTGGAGCTGTCATGACAAATGACAATGTGCTTAGAACTATGCCCAGGACCAAGATCTACATTAGACACAGTGACTAGGTCCCTCAGTATTTGCAGGGGCCCAGGGAATTGTTTAAATTTCTTTTAATATTCGAAGTAAAAAAAATAGGCTGGGTGCAGTGGCTCACGCCTGTATTCCTAGCACTTTGAGAGGCCAAGTTGGGCGGATCACTTTAGCTCAGGAGCTCAAGACCAGCCTGGACAACATGGTGAAACCCTGGCTCTACAAAAAAAAAATGCAAAAATTAGCCAGGTGTGGTGGCTTGTGCCTGTGGTCTCAGCTGCTTGGGAGACTAAGGTAAGAGGATTGCTTGAGCCCAGGAGGCGGAGGTTGCAGTGAGCTGAGATCATGCCACTGCACTCCAGCTTGGGTAATGGACTAAGACTCTATCTAAAAAATAAATAAATAAGAAGTGAAAAGTGAATATAATCCAATTTCCCTTATATTTCTCTTTGTACCAATACAGTCCTGAACGACAATATTTTTTCATGAAGGAAGGGCCCATGGAAGTTACAGCGTGGCCCCAACAGTACCTGGCACAGAATAGACCTCAGTAGATGTGGGTTGTTTGATTATTCTCATCCTTGTTGCTATTATTGGCAAGAATGAGGCACTCCTTACACTATGGTCACCAGACCAGCCTAGCCAGCTGGGAGGGTAAATAGAACCAAAGTAATTATAAGGCTGGGTGCAGTAGCTCACACCTGTAGTTCCAGCTACTCCGGAGGCTGAGACAAGAACGTTGCTTGAGCCCAGGAGTTACAGGCTGCAGTGAGCTATGATTGCTATGATTGCAACACTGCACTCCAGCCTGGGACACAGAGCAAGACCCTATCTCTTTTTTAAAAAAAAAAAAAAGGCTGGGAGAGGCAGGTCATGCCTGTAATCCTAGCACTTTGGGAGGATCACCTGAGATCAGGACTTCAAGACCAGCCTGGCCAACATGGTGAAACGTCATCTCTACTAAAAATACAAAAATTAGTGGGGCGTGGTGGCCGGCGCCTGTAATACCAGCTACTCGGGAGGCTGAGGCAAGGGAATCGCTTCAACCTGGAAGGCAGAGGTTGTGGTGAGCCAAGATTGAGCCACTGCACTCCACCCTGGGTGACAGAGTGAGACTCCGTTTCAAAAAAAAAAAAAAAAAATTAGCACAAAGTAAGCTGGGTGTGGTGGCTCATACCTGTAATCTCAGCAGTTCGGGAGGCTGCAGTGGGAGGATCACTTGAGTCCAGGAGTTCAAGACCAGCCTGGGTAACATGGCAAGACCCTGTCTCTATAAAAAATTTAAAGATTAGCTGGGAGTCAGCCGGGCGCGGTGGCTCACATCTGTAATCCCAGCACTTTGGGAGGCCGAGGCGGGCAGATCACGAGGTCAGGAGATTGAGACCACGGTGAAACCCCATCTCTACTAAAAATACAAAAAATAGCCGGGGCGCGGTGGTGGGCGCCTGTAGTCCCAGCTACTCGGGAGACTGAGGCAGGAGAATGGCGTGAACCCAGGAGGTGGAGCTTGCAGTAAGCCAAGATCGCATCACTGCACTCCAGCCTGGGCGACAGATTGAGACGACGTCTCAAAAAAAAAAAAAAAAACACAAATAAAAAAGAAAAAGATTAGCCGGGAGTGGTGGCATACACCTGTGGTCCTAGCTCCTTGGGAAGCTGAGGCAGGAGAATCACTGAGGCCTGGGAGGTGAAGGCTGCTGCGAGCTATATTCAGGCCATTGCACTGCAGACTCGGGGAAGGAAGGAAGGAAGGAAGGAAAGAAGGAAGGAAGGAAGAAAGGAAGGAAGGAAGGAAGGGAGAAAGGAAGGAAGGAAGGAAGAAAAGAAGGAAGGAAGGGAGAAGGAGGGAGGGAGGGAAGGAAGGAAGGAAGGAGGGAAGGAGGGAAGGAAGGAAGGAAGGAAGGAAACACAATGTAAAAATAATATAGATTCACAGTGGTAAGTGCTCATTACACACTCAGCTCTGTGCTGAAGACATCATTGTCCCTACAAGGTGGATATTATCATCCCCATTCCACAGATGAGGTAATGGAAGCCAGAACAGTGAAGTGACTTGCCCAGGGTCACACACCTACCAAGAGGGGGAGGCAGGACTTGAATCCACGTCCCTGGGATGCCACAGCCACATCCTGTATGTGCTAAGAGAGGTGTTGCTAATCAGAAGGGCTTGCATGACAGTCTAGGGAATTTGTACTCACTCACACAGAAGACAGTGCTGGCAGGTTTTTGGAAAGGAGCTAAGTGGTGCTTTGGGAGATGGATTTGGCAGTGGTGCTTGGAGTCTCAGCGGGTTGTCATAATTCCAGGGAGTATTCCAAGAGGTGTCTAAGATTGGTAAAGGGAGGCTGGGCACAGTGGCTCATGCCTGTAATCCCAGCACTTTAGGAGGCTGAGGCAGGCAGATCACAAGATCAGGACGTTGAGGCCAGCCTGGCCAGCATGGTGAAACCCCATCTCTACTAAAAATATAAAAAATTAGCTGGGTATGGTGGCAGGCACCTGTAGTCCCAGCTACTTGGGAGGCTGAGGCAGGAGAATTACTTGAACCCAGGAGGCAGAGGTTGCAGTGAGCCGAGATTGTGCCACTGCACTCCAGCCTGGGCGATAGATCGAGACTCTGTCTCAAAAAAATAAAAAGATTTGTAAAGGGGTGGGGTGCAGTGGCTCACACCTATAATTCCAGCACTTGGGAGGCTGAATCAGGTGGATCACTTGAGCCCAGGAGTTCGACACAACGTAGAAAGACCTCTCTCTACCAAAAATTGTTGTTAAATAAAATTAGCCAGATATGGTGACACTTGCCTGTGGTTTCAGGTACTTAGGAAGCTGAGGTGGAAGGATCATTTGAACCTGGGAGGTGGAGGCTGCAGTGAGCCATGATCCTACCACTGCACTCCAGCCTGGGTGACAGAGCGAGACTCTGTTTCAAAAAAAAAAAAAAGCAAGAAGAAACAGGTGGAAATAATTTTAGCAACATATTTTATTTAACCCAGTATGTGCAAAATATTATCATCTCAACTTAAAAAGTATTCACTAGGCCCAGTTGGGGACTGGGGTGCTTTAACTAACATTTTGAAAGCTCCTTCCGACCAGGCTCGGTGGCTCATCCCTGTAATCCCAGCACTTTGGGAGGCCAAGGCGGGAGGATCACCTGAGGTCAGGAGTTTGACACCAGACTGGCCAACATGTCAAAACCCCATCTCTACTCAAAATACAAAAAAAAAAAAAAAAGAAAGAAATTAGCCAGGCTTGGTGGCTCCCGCCTGTAGTCCCAACCACTCGAGAGACTGAGGCAGGAGAATCACTTGAACCAAGAGGCAGAGGTTGCAGTCAGCTGAGATCTCACCCATGCACTCCAGCCTGGGGGACAGAGTGAGACTCCATCTCCAAAACAAAAAAGCTCCTTCCTTTCTTCCCCTAGTAAGTTTAATGCTGGAGTTCACCACTGTGAGTGATTAGTCAGACTTTCTAGGTTGAAATCTCTGCTCTGTTTAATACTGCTGTATGACTTTAGACAAATTCCTTAATCTCTCTGTGCCTCAGGTTTTTTCATCTATAAAGAAGGAGGATGAGAATATAACTTACCTTGGGGGTTGCTGCAAGGAGTACATGTTAAACACTTAGACAAACAATGAGCATGTGGCATGTGGTTAGCATTCTTTTTGTACACTTGGAAAGGTTTTCTGCTCCTAAATTAATGATATGCAAGAGGCCGGGCACAGTGGCTCAGGCCTGTAATCCCAGCACTTTGGGAGGCTGAAGTGGGCGAATCACCTGAGGTCAGGAGTTCGAGACCAGCCTGGCCACACGGTAAAACCCCATCTCTACTAAAAATACAAAAATTAGCTAGGCATGGTAGCACACGCCTGTAAACTCAGCTACTCAGTAGGCTGAGGCACAAGAATCTCTTGAACCTGGGTGGTGGAGGTTGCAGTGAGCTGAGATCACTCCACTGCACTCTAGCCTGGGCAACAGTGAAACTGTGTCTCAAAATAAATCAACAAATAAACAGGCCAGGCACAGTGTCTCACACCTGTAATCCCAACACTTTGAGAGGCCAAAGTGGTGAGATAGTTCGAACCCAAGAGTTCAAGAACAGCCTGGGCAACATAGTGAGACCTCATCTCTAAAAAAAAATTTTTAATGAATTGGCTGGACACAGAGGCTCAAGCCTGTAATCCCAGAACTTTGGGAGGCTAAGGCAGGTGGATCACTTGAGTCCAAAAGTTTGAGACCAGCCATGGCCAACTCCCCACCCCTAGCGTCCCAGCCCATCTCTACAAAACAATACAAAAATGAGTCAGGCGTGGTGGTGCACACTTGTAGTCCCAGTCACCAGCTAGTAGGGAGGCTGAGTTGGAAGCCTTGCTTGAGCCCAGGAGTTTAAGGCTGCAGTGAGCCATGATCATGCCCACACCTGTAATCTCAGCACTTTGAGAGGCCGAGGCAGACAGATCACTTGAGGTCAGGAGTTTGAGACCATCCTGGCCAACATGGTGAAACCCTGTCTCTACCAAAAATACAAAAATTAGCTGGGTGTGGTGGCCCTTGCCTGTAATCCCAGCTACTTGGGAGGATGAGGCAGGAGAATTGCTTGAACCTGGGAAGCAGAGTTTCCAATGAGCCAAGATCGAGCCACTGCACTTCAGCCTAGGCTACAGAGTGAGACTCCATCTCAAAAAAATAAATAAATAAGGCCAGGCGCAATGGTTCACACCTGTAATCCCAGCACGTTAGGAGGCTCAGGCAGGTGGATAACCTGAGATCAGGAGTTCGAAACCAGCATGGCCAACATGGCAAAACCCCATCTCTACTAAATATACAAAAATTAACCTGGCGTGGTGGCAGGTGCCTGTAATCCCAGCTACTCAGGAGGCTGAGGCAGGAGAATCGCTTAAACCCAGGAGGTGGAGGTTGCAGTGAGCTGAGATCATGCCACTGCACTCCAGCCCTGGGCAAAAGAGCAAGATTCCATCTCAAAAAAAAAAAAAAAAAAGGAAAAGAAAAAGAAAAAACTCCTGTAGTCCCAGCTATTCGGGAGGCTGAGACTGGGGGATTACTTGAGCCCAAGAAGTCAAGGCTGCAAGACTCTGTCTCAAAAAAAAAAAAAAAAAAAAAAAAAACTATTTTAAAGAATGAACGCAGGTTAATCACTTAAAACAGTGCCTGAATGGCTAGGTGAGGTGATTCACGCCTGTAATCCCATCACGGCCGAGGCAGACGGATCACTTGAGGTCAGGAGTTTGAGACCGTCCTGGCCAACATGGTGAAACCCTGTCTCTACTAAAAACACAAAAAATTAGCTAGGCATGGTGGCACATGCCTGTAATCCCAGCTACTCAGGAGACTGAGGCAGGAGAATCACTTGAACCTGGGAGGCGGAGGTTGCAGTGAGCCGAGATCACACCATCGCACTTCAGTCTGGGTGACAAGAGCAAAACTCCGTCTCAAAAACAAACGAACGCCGGGCGCGGTGGCTCAAGCCTGTAATCCCAGCACTTTGGGAGGCCGAGACGGGCGGATCACGAGGTCAGGAGATCAAGACCATCCTGGCTAACACGGTGAAACCCCGTCTCTACTAAAAAATACAAAAAACTAGCCGGGCTTGGTGGCGGCGCCTGTAGTCCCAGCTACTCGGGAGTCTGAGGCAGGAGAATGGCGTAAACCCGGGAGGCGGAGCTTGCAGTGAGCTGAGATCCGGCCACTGCACTCCAGCCTGGGCGACAGAGCGAGACTCCGTCTCAAAAAAAAAAAAAAAAAAAAAAAAAAAAACAAACGAACAAAAAACCAAAAAAAAAAAAAGAAAAACAACAGTGCCTGATACATGATAAATATTCAACAACTATTAGCTCCCATTATTCTTGTTGTTGTTACGAGTTGTCTTGCAGAAATGGGGGTAATGGGACATGGATGCTCCAAGCTAATCCTCACACTGTTGTGACTAAGGGCATTAGCCTGGAAGCCAGGCAGATCCAGCTGTGCCATTTACTAGCTGAGTGATTCATTTATATTACATAACTTCTTTGAGTTCAGTTTTCTCAAATGTGAAATGAGAGTAATATCTACATATATCCACCAGATGTTTTTGGCTGTAAGGAACAGAAATTGGTGTGAACCATAAGAGAATATATTATCCCACATAGCAAAAATCCCAGAAGGAGGCTGGCCTTCAGAAATGGCTGATCCAGTATCCAGTGCCAGGTGAGGTGGCTCATGCTTGTAGTCCACCTACTCGGGAGGCTGTGGTAGGAAAATCGTTTGAACCCGGGAGGCAGAGGTTGCAGTGAGCTGAGATCGTGCTGCTGCACTCCAACCTAGGGGACAAGAGCCAAAGTCCATCTTAAAAAAAAAAAA
Source organism: Theropithecus gelada (assembly GCF_003255815.1). NCBI lineage: Eukaryota > Metazoa > Chordata > Mammalia > Primates > Cercopithecidae > Theropithecus > Theropithecus gelada. The sequence goes on from NC_037688.1 coordinate 73,687,447, forward strand.
AAAAAAAAAAAGAGGAAGGCTGGGCCCGTTGGCTCACGCTTGTAATCCCAGCACTTTAGGAGGCCGAGGTGGGCAGATCATGAGGTCCCGAGTTCGAGACCAACCTGGCCAACACAGTGAAACCCGATCTGTAATAAAGATACAAAAATTAGGCTGGGTGTGGTGGCAGGCGCCTATAATCCCTACTATAAGCCTACTCGGGAGGCTGAGGCAGGAGAATCGCTTGAACCCGGGAGGTAGAGGCTGCAGTGAACCGAGATGGTGCCACTGCACTCCAGCCTCGGTGACAGAGGTAGGCTCCGTCTAAAAAAAAAAAAAGAAAGAAAAGAAAAAAGAAATGGCTGATCAAGAAGCCGAACCTGGTCACCAAGGACCCAGACACTTTCCATCTCTATATCTAAGGTTCATCTTCAGGTTAAGGTTCATTTTGTTTTCGTTTTTGTTTCTGCTTTTGTTTAGAAACACGGTCTGGCTATGTCGCCCAGGCTGGAGCATAGTGGCACTATGGTAACTCACTACAGCCTGAAACTCCTGGGTTCATAAACCCTCAGCCCGGCCTCAAAGTTGTGGGGGTTTTTTGTTATTTATTTATTTATTTATTTATTTTTTAGTGTTTACTAGATGGCTTCTGGTGGTAATTCAGGCCACATGCCTTGTTGTTCATATCCAGTGAGTCCTCTCCCATCGTGAAATAAAATTCCTTCCTTTCAATGTAATTGGTCCAATATAAGTCTCATACCCACCCATAGACTGAGAACCCATTCACAGCGTGGGATGCCTGAAGCTGATTGGCTTAGACCTGTATACTTGAACCAATCACAGGCAGGGAAATGGGATAACCATGTTCAGACCAATCAGAACCCATTCCTGGAGCTGGGAGCGGGGGCTGGCCCCCCTCAGTCACATGGACTACATGCAGGCATTTGGTCTTAAGAAAATGCAGACTGGATGTAGAGTCGCAATCCACAGTGTCCCTTATGCTGCCTCTCGGGGTTCTCAACAAGATTAAATAAGAAAATGTCTTTAAAGCACTTAGCACAGTGCCTCACACCTATTATTAAGTTTTCCTGTGTTGTTAGTAGGAGCTGAATTGAGTGCACGGAGCTGCTAAATTGGTTACCAAAGGAGAGAACAGAGAGTACAGGTGAGATTAATTTTTTTTTGATACAGTTAACAGAGAAATAGTATAAATATTCTTAACCATTTGCCAGCTATCAGGAGACTTATAGGCAGAGGCTAATGGAGTCAGGACACAACGCTTTAACTTAATCTGATGTAATGTCCAGAAGAAAGTAATAGCTGAAAACAAATTAAGTGACTGATTCTGGGGTGCAAACAGAGGTGTCTTCATGGGAGACTCACGAAGCTTGAGCTTTGGGATCCTAAATTGTCCCTTCCTAAATCCCGGAAGGGACCCTAGCAATTTTTGTTGTTTTTTGTTGTTTTGTTTTGTTTTGACATGGAGTCTCGCTCTGTTGCCCAGGATGGAGTGCAATGGCGTGATCTTGACTCACTGCAACCTCCGCCTCCCAGGTTCAAGCGATTCCTGTGCCTCAGCCTTCAGAGTAGCTGGGACTACCGGAGTGCGCCACCACACTTGGCTCATTTTTGTATTTTTAGCAGAGACAAGGTTTCACCATGTGGACCATGGCTGGTCTCAAACTCGTGACCTCAAGTGACCCGCTCGCCTCGGCCTCTCAAAGTGCTGGGATTACAGGCTTGAGTCACTATGCCTGGCCAATCCTAAAGGAAAATCTGATTGGTCCAGCCTGAGTCACTGTCTATTGAGTCAATCCAGTGGCCAGAGGGAAGAGCCAGTCTGACCAGTCTTAAGCATACGGAGAGATGAGAAGAGGCAGGACCACCTGAGGTTCTCTCAGAGGAGAGAAAAGGAGATGAAAATGCACATTGTGGCTGGGCGCGGTGACTCATGCCTGTAATCCCAGCACTTTGGGAGGCCGAGGCGGGCGGATCACTTGAGGTCAGGAGTTCGAGGCCAGCCTGGCCAACATAGTGAAACCCCCATCTCTACTAAAAACACAAAATAATCAACCAGGCGCGGTGGTGTGTGCCTGTAGTCCCAGCCACTCGGGAGGCTGAGGCACAAGAATTGCTTGAACCCAGGAGGCGAAGGTTGCAGTGAACCCAAATCGCGCCACTGCAGTCCAGCCTGGTTGACTGAGCAAGACTGTGTCTCAAAGAAGAAAGAAAAGAAAGAGAGAGAGAGAGAGAGAGGGAGGGAGGGAGGGAGGAAGGAAGGAAGGAAGGAAGGAAGGAAGGAAGGAAGGAAGGAAGGAAGGAAGGAAGGAAGGAAGGAAGGAAGGAAGGAAGGAAATGTATATTGTTCAACTACACAGTCCCTTAAACCAAAGGACTGCAGCCACCTCTTCCAAGCACATCGTGTTATCACTGAGGGTATGGTGACCTAGAGAGGTGACATTTAGATTTACACAAGCTTATGCTGTATTTGCACAGATCAATCCATATTATGAAATCATGAATCTGGCCGGGCTGGGTGGCTCGCACCTGTAATCCCAGCACTTTGGGAGGCTGACTGACCAACATGGCAAAACCCTGTCTCTACTAAAAAATACAAAAATTAGCTGGGTGGGGTGGTGGGCGCCTGTAATTCCAGCTACTCAGGAGGCTGAGGCAGGGGAATCGTTTGAACCTGGGAAAGGGAGGTTGCAGTGAACTGAGATAGTGCCGCTGCACTCCAACTTGGGCGACGGAGTGAGGCCCTGTCTCAAACAAACAAACAAACAAATCACGGATCTGATATAAAATAATCCTACTCCCAGTGTTTTACAGAGCAGAGAGAAATCACCACATTCACCGTGAAACTGATATGGACTCAATGTCCTGGGCATTGTGACCCAGAAAAATGGAAAAGACCTGCAGTCAAACTGTCTAGCAGGACGCTTTTAGGGTTCATCAAAAGGATTTCTTTTAATATATCCACGGAGCCGTCTCCTTGTGGAAGCTACTCTCACTGATGCCAGCGCTGCTTCCTAGAATAGCTACCGTTCAGGGGGGTGGAGGTTGGTATATTCTCATCCATCAACCACAAAGAGTCAAATGTCATTTTTCATCACTACCTCCAGGGACACCCAGCATCACCACCACCAACCCTTCCTTGGAAAACTGGGTATAATCCCAGTCTCACCTCTCCGGGGTGTTTGGCACGTCTCTCCCTGCCAACACAGGAGAATGATGGCTGTAACCAAATGCTTCCTCTGTCGTTAGGCGTCTGCTGAGCCAGGAATGCAGCTATCTTAAGCAAAAGGGAGGGTTTGCTATAAGGATACTGGGCATCTTGCAAAACCTAAAGTCCTCAGGAGGGCTCAGAAATGGAAGCCATCAGAAACACTGGCCAGGGGTCGGGCACAGTGGCTCACGTCTGTAATCCCAGCACTTTGGGAGGCCGAGGTGGGTGGATCACCCGAGCTCAGGAGTTCGAGACCAGCCTGGGCAACATATTGAAACCCCATCTCTACTAAAAATACAAAAGTTAGCCGGGCGTGGTGGCACATGCCTGTGATCCCAATTACTTGGGAGGCTGAGGCAGAAGGATCACTTGAGCTTGGGAGGTGGAAATTGCAGTGAGCAGAGATCACGCCACTGTACTCCAGTCTGAGCAAGAGGGTGAGATCCTGTCAGAAAGAAAGAAAGAAAGGAGGGAGGAAGGGAAGGAAGGAAGGAAAGAAGGAAGGCCGGCCAGGTGCGGTGGCTCACGCCTGTAATCTCAACACTTTGGGAGGCCAAGGCAGGCAAATCACTTGAGGTCAGGAGTTCGAGACCAGCCTAACCAACATGGAAAAAACTCTGTCTCTACTAAAAATACAAAACTAGCTGGTGTGGTGGCACATGCCTGTAATCACAGCTACTTGGAAGGCTGAGGCAGGAGAATTGCTTGAACCCAGGAGGCAGAGGTTGCGTTGAGCCGAGATCGCGCCATTGCACTCTAGCCTGGACAACAAGTGCAAAACTCCATCTTAAAAAAAAAAAAAAGAAAAGAAAAAGAAAAAAGAAACTCTGGCCAGGGCGAGTGTGGTGGCTGACGCCTGTAATCCCATCACTTTGGGAGGCCGAGGTGGGCAGATCTCTTAAGGTCAGGAGTTTGAGACCAGCCTGGTCAACATGGTGAAACCCTGTCTCTACTAAAAAGACAAAAATTAGGCCGGGTGCGGTGGCTCAAGCCTGTAATCCCAGCACTTTGGGAGGCCGAGACGGGCGGATCACGAGGTCAGGAGATCGAGACCATCATGGCTAACACAGTGAAACCCCGTCTCTACTAAAAAAATACAAAAAACTAGCCGGGCGAGGTGGCGGGCGCCTGTAGTCCCAGCTACTTGGGAGGCTGAGGCAGGAGAATGGCACGAACCCGGGAGGCAGAGCTTGCAGTGAGCTGAGATTCGGCCACTGCACTCCAGCCTGGGCGACAGAGTGAGACTCCGTCTCAAAAAAAAAAAAAAAGACAAAAATTAGCTGGGCATGGTGGTACTCACCTGTAATCCCAGCTACTCGGGAGGTTGAGGCCGATGACTCTCTTGAACCGGGGAGGTGGAGGTTGCAGTGAGCCAAGATCCCACCACTGCATTCCAGCCTGGGCAACAGAGCCAGACTTCATCTCAAAAAATATATATATAAAAATACAAAATAAAGTCAGCTTGGGTCAGGCACAGTGGCTCACACCTGTAATCCCAGCACTTTGGGAGGCCAAGGCAGGAAGATCACTTGAGGCAGGAAGTTTGAAACCAGCCAGGGCAAAATGGTGAAACCCCATCTCTATTAAAAAGACAAAAATTAGCTGGGCGTGCTGGTGGGCGCCTGTAATCCCAGCTATCCTGGAGGCTGAGGCAGGAGAATTGCTTGGATCCAGGAGGCGGAGGTTGCAGTGAGACAAGATTGTGCCACTGCACTGTAGCCTGGGTGACAGAACAAGACCTTGTCTTTAAAAAGAAAATAAAAAGAAAATAAAAATTTGCTGGGCGCAGTGGCTCACACCTGTAATCCTAGCAGTTTGGGAGGCCAAGGTAGGTGGATCACGAGGTCAGGGGTTCAAGACCAGCCTGGCCAAGATAGTGAAACACTGTCTCTACTAAAAATATAAAAATTAGCTGGGCATGGTGGTGGGCGCTTGTAATCCCAGCTACTCGGGAGGCTGAGGTAGAGAATTGCTTAAACCAAGGAGGTGGAAGTTGCAGTGAGCCGAGATCATGCCACTGTACTCCAGCCTGGGCGACAGAGCGAAATTCCATCTCAAAAAGAAAATTACATAAATAAATAAAAATTAAAACTAGCTGATTAGCAATCTTAATTTCACATGCTTGACATGTGAGGTAACATATGCACAGGTTCTGGGGATTAGGGTGTGGACATGTTTGGGGAACCACAATTCTGCCCATCACAGCAACCCTCTGAGGAAATGAGTAACTGGAGCAGCCACACATCAGGTCTCATTTGACATCTTACATAGAATCTGGCTCTGCTGGCTGCTGCAAGGTGGGGGCTACCCTGGGACACAGAGTACATGCGGTTGTCACAAACTGGAAGAGACAAAAATAAGCATGGTCTCCCAGAGGCATCCCTGACCTCTGCAGAAGAGACAGCGACCACCAGGTACCAAACCTGCTATCTGCTTTATCTTCCCACTGTGTTGATTTGCACAGGGATAGGGGGATAATCATCAGTGTTTATAGTAATAAAATAAGAAGCAATGTTTATAGTGTAAGTGGTGCCCTGCTTAAAATAAGCCTATTGTTTTTTTGGGGGGTGGGATGATTTTTTTTTATTGTTGTTGTTTTGTTTTGGTTTTTTTGAGATGGAGTTTTGCTCTTGTAGCCCAGGCTGCAGTGCAGTCGTGAGATCTTGGCTCACTGCAACCTCCACCTCCCGGGTTCAAGCAATTATCCTGTCTCAGCCTCCCGAGTAGCTGCGATTACAGGTGTGTGCCACCACGCCTGGCTAATTTTTGTATTTTTAGTAGAGACGGGGTTTCACCATGTTGGCCGGGCTAGTCTTGAACTCCTGACCTCAGGTGATTGGCCCACCTCAGCCTCCCAAAGTGTTGGGATTACAGGCATGAGCCACTGCACCCGGCCTTGTTTTGTTTTTTGAGACAGGGTCTTGTTCTGTTGCCCAGACTGGAGTGCAGTGGCAGAATCACAGCTGACTGCAACGTGGAACTCCTGGACTCAAGCATCCTCCTGCTTTAGCCTCCCAAGTAGCTACTAATTTTTTTTTTTTTTTTTGTAGAGACAGGGTCTCACTGTTTTGCCCAGGCTGGTATGGAACTCCTGGCCTCAAGGATCCAGCTGTCTCACCTTCCCACAGTGCTGGGATTACAGGTGTGAGCCACCGAGCCTGGCCAAGCCTAGTGCTCTGATCATCCCAGCCCCAGACATGAAATCTGCACCCAATTCCCCTTTGCAGCCACCGTCAATAATGTCTTTGGAGGCTGGGCACGGTGGCGCATGCCTGTAATCCCAGCACTTTGGGAGGCCGAAGCGGGTGGATCACTAGGTCAGGAGACTGAGACCAGTCTGGCCAACATGGTGAAACCCCGTCTCTACTAAAAATACAAAAACTTAGCTGGGCGTGGTGGCACGTGCCTACAGTCCCAGCTACTCAGGAGGCTGAGGCAGGAGAATTGCTTGGACCCAGGAGGCGGAGCTTGCAGTGAGCCGAGATGACACCACTGCACTCCAGCCTGGGCGACAGAGCAAGACTTCATCTCAAACACACACACACACACACACACACACACACAAATGTCTTCGGAGTTGAAAGGGCTTCCAATTAAGATCTCTGTTGATCCTGGAGGACAGGCCAGAGGTCCCACCCTCCACTCTCTGCTGGGAGAAACACCTCCCTGGGAGTGCCTGAGCTTCCTGTTCTTTTTTTTTTTTTTTTTGAGACGGAGTCTTGCTCTGTTGCCCAGGCTAGAGTGCAATGGCCCTGCAAGCTCTGCCTCCCGGGTTTACGCCATTCTCCTGCCTCAGCCTCCCGTGTAGCTGAGACTACAGGCGCCCGCCACCTCGCCCGGCTAGTTTTTTTGTATTTTTTAGTAGAGACGGGGTTTCACCGGGTTAGCCAGGATGGTCTCGAACTCCCGACCTCGTGATCCGCCCGTCTCTGCCTCCCAAAGTGCTGGGATTACAGGCTTGAGCCAACGCGCCCGGCCAGAGCTTCCTGTTCTTTATTTCCTTTTCGTTTTTCTTTTCTCTCTTTTTTTTTATTTTTTATTTTTATTTATTTTTTATTTTTGAGACAGGGTCTTGCTCTGTCACCCAGGCTGGCGTGCAGTGGTGCGATCATGGCTCATTGCAGCCTCAGCCTCCTGGGCTCAGCAATCCTCCTACCTAAGCCTTCTGTAGCTGGAACTACAGGCACGCGCCACCATGCCTGGTTGGACTTTCTGTTCTTTGTGCTCATGGGAACCTGCCACATGCCACATGCTTAGGGTGTCTAGTCGATGAAGGCAGCACGGCCTGGGGGTTAAACACTCAGCCTTGAGTTCAGATCCCAGCTCTCCCACTTACCAGCTGGGACTGGCTGTTTCTTCTGAGAAATGGAGATGATTATTATAATACTGTCTCCTGGGAGTGTTGTGAGGGTAAAAATACAACTGCGGGATGCAAATGTCATGCAAATTTGCCTAGTGGGCCCTAAATAAATGTTTGCTCTTGCTTTTACTATGATCTCAATAGGAGTGATTAGAAATTAAGAGCTCAGACATTTTCCAGACCCAGGTGAGTCTATCGGCTGTTACAAAGGTGTGTGAAGAGAGAAAAGACATTCACGCCCAGTTTAGCCATTCCTATGTAAAATTAAAATACCATTCTAAAAGCTGGACATGGCTGGAACCCAGGAGTTCAAGTCCAGTCTGGGCAATGTAGGGAGACCCTGTCTTTAGAAAAAATAAATTAATAAAATACCATACAGGCTGGGCGTGGTGACTCACGCCTGTAATCCCAGAAATCTGGGAGGCCGAGGCGGGTGGATCACTTGAGGTCAGGAATTTGAGACCAGCCTGGCCAACATAGTGAAACCCTGTCTCTACTGAAAATACAAAAATTAGCCAGGTGTGGTGGTGTGTGCCTGTAGTCCCAGCTACTTGGGAGGCTGAGGCAGGAGAATCGCTTGAACCCCAGAGGCGGAGGTTGCAGTGAGATCACACCACTGCGCTCCTGCCTGGGCAACAGAACGAGACTCTGTGAAAAAAAAAAATAATAAAAAATAAAATAAAATAAAATACCATATTGTATTCCCAGGGTTTCTCAAAGGGTAGTCCAAGAATCACCTTTATTTTTCATCTTAATTTTTTTTTGAGAGTGGATCTCACTCTGTCGTCCAGGCTGGAGTGCAGTGTTGTGATCTTGGCTCAGAGCAGCCTCCACCTCCTGGGCTCCAGTGATCCTCGTTCCTCAGCTCCCCAGGTAGCCGGGACTAAAAGCACATGCCACCATGCCCAGTTAATTTTTGTAGTTTTTTTGTGAGCTCAAGCGATCTGCCTGCCTTGGCCTCCCAAAATGCTGGGATTACAGGAAGGAGCCACTGTGCCCAGCCCGTAAGAGCCACCCTTATGAGGCTGGGAGGGGAGCTGGTGAATACCGTAGAGGTAGGAGGACTGAGGAATCTGCATTTTAAAAACTCCCCAGGGATTCTTGGATTCGTATTCTTACTAAATATAAAAATGATTCTCTCTTTGTAAAGAATCTCGGCAGGAAAAGGGAAATGACTGTCTATGTTTGGTTTTTGTTTGTTATTGAGACAGGGTCTTGCTCTGTCCCCCAGATTGGAGTGCACAGTGGTGCATTCACGGCTCACTGCAGTCTCAACCTCCCGGGCTCAAGTGATCCTCCCACCTCAGCATCACAAGTAGCTGGGGCTATCAGTGTGCTACCACACCCAGATAATTTTTTTTTTTTTTTTTTTTTTTAAATTTTAGTAGAGACGAGGGCTCACTATGTTGCCTAGGCTGCTCTGGAACTCCTTTTTTTTTTTTTTTTTTTTGAGACGGAGTTTTGCTCTTATCACCCAAGCTGGAGTGCAATGGCGTGATCTCGGCTCATTGCAACCTCTGCCTCCTGGATTCAAGCGATTCTCCTGCCTCAGCCTCCTAAGTAGCTGGGATTACAGGCATGCATCTCCACGCCCAGCAAATTTTTGTATTTTTTTAGTAGAGACGGGGGTTTCACCGCGTTAGGCTGGTCTCAAACTCCTGACCTCAGGTGATCCGCCTGCCTTGACTTCCCAAAATGCTGGGATTAAAGGTATGAGCCACTGCATCCGGCCTGGTCTGGAACTCCTGAGCTCAAGCGATCCTTCCACCTCAGCCTCCCAAAGTGCTGGGATTACAGGTGTGAGCCACTGTGCCCACCAGGTCTATGCTTGGGATGTCCTGAGCATATTGGCGTGGCAGCCACAGGGATGGAGCTTCTTCCTTTCCCCTGTCCGGTGGTTCTTTTCCCTCTGACCACAGACAGGCTGAGAGGAAGCTGAGCGCTGGGCCTGAATCAGCTCCCATCCTGCCCATGTCAGGACTGAAAGAGTGTTTTGTGGCTGGGCGCGGTGGCTCACGCCTGTAATCCCAGCACTTTGGGAGGTCGAGGCGGGAAAATCAAGAGGTCAGGAGTTCGAGACCAGCCTGACCAACATAGTGAAACTCCGTCTCTACTAAAAATACAAAAATTAGCCGGGCATGGTGGCAGGCACCTATAGTCCCAGCTACTCGGGAGGCTAAGGCAGGAGAATGGCATGAACCCAGGAGGCGGAGCTTGCAGTGAGCCAAGTGGCGCCACTGTACTCCAGCCTGGGTGACAGAACGAGACTCCGTCTCAAAAAAAAAAAAAAAAAGAGTGTTTTGTGGTTTCTATGAGGGCAGCAGAGCTGGTCACAGGTCACAGCTGGTCACAACTCCTAGGGAAAAAGCCACTCGGAAGCTCATGACCTGCTTCCTGCCCAACAAGGGACAGCCAGGCTAGAAGAAGCCATATATTAAAGAGAAGGGGCTGAGGGGCCAGGAGGATGCCTTCTGGGTATCCGCCCTGTTTCACTGTGAGCAGCAGGTTTGCATCAGCTACAGGTAGTACCTCGGTTGAATAAACCACTCCCTGCCCCCAACCCCCAGTTATTCCTTGGGAAACTTTAATTTCTAACCCTGTCCTGCTTCTGGGAAAACACCAATTGCTCTTGTTTTGCCTGAGGTTGGCACTGCATGGAGGTTAAGAGTGTGGACTTTGGGCCAGGTGCTGTGGCACACACTTGTAATCCCAGCACTTTGGGAGGCCAAGGTAGGAGGGTTGCTTGAGCCCAGGAGTTCAAGACCAGCCTGCGGCAACATAGTGAGACCTTGTCTCCCAAAAAAAAAAAAAAAAACGGGGGGACTCTGGCTTGAGCCCAGGACTTTGTCTGGGCAACAGTGTGAGACCCCGTCTCAACAAAAAAATAAAATGAAAATTAGGCAGGCATGGCCGTGCACGCCTGTAGCCCCAGCTTCTCAGGAGACTGAGGCAGGAGCATCACTTGAGCCCAGGAGGGTCAAGGCTGCAGTGAACTATGATTTCACCACTTCGCTCCAGCCTGGACAACAAAGCGAGCCTGTCTCCAAGAAAAAAAACAAGAATGTGGACTCTGGAGCCAGGCTGAATCCCCAGCTCTGCTGTGTGATATTAGGCAAGTTACTGAACCCCTCTGTTATCCTAGTTACTTCATCTATAAAATGGGGATCACATAACCTGTACCTCATTGAGTTGGGATGAGGACTGAATGAATTTACAATTGTCCAGGGGCCCAGAGCACTCATTGCTTGCATGGGCAAGTGTGAAATAAGTGTTTATTGGCATCATTGTCACACTACTAATAATAATTAGCATAGTTTTCGGCCCGACGCAGTGGCTCACGCCTATAATCCCAGCACTTTGTGAGACCGAGGCTGGTGGATCACGAGGTGGGGTCATCAAGACCATCCTGGCTAACACAGTGAAACCCCGTCTCTACTAAAAATATAAAAAAAGTAGCCAGTACAGTGGCGGGCGCCTGTAGTCCCAGCTACTCAGGAGGCTGACGCAGGAGAATGGCATGAACCCGGGAGGCAGAGCCTGCAGTGAGCTGAGATCCGGCCACTGAACTCCAGCCTGGGAGACAGAGCGATACTCTGTCCCGAAATAAAATAAAATAAAATAAAATAAAATAAAATAAAATAAAATAAAACAAAACAAAACAAAACAAAACAAAACAAAACAAAACAAAACAAAACAAAATTAAAAAAAAATTAGCACCATTTTCCAAGTGTTTCTCCCATCCCTGAGCCTGGGCTGAAAACTTTAGGCCCGTAATGTCACTGAATTGTACACCTGAAAATGGTGAAAATGAAGCTGGGCATGGGCCTGTGGTCCCAGCTACCCAGGAGACTGAGGGAGAAGGACTGCTTGAGTCCAGGAGTTCAAGGTTGCAGTAAGCCGTGATCCCACCACTGCAGTCCAGCATGGGTGACAGAGCGAGACCCTGTCTCTAAAAAACAAAGAAAAGAAAATGGTGAAAATGGTAAATTTTTTGTTATATATATTTTAACACAATTTTTAAAATTCAATAGGCAGCCGGGCGTGGTAGCTCACACCTGTAATCCCAGCACTTTGGGAGGCCAAGGAGGGTGCGGATCACTAGAGGTCAAGAGTTCAAGACCAGCCTGGCCAACATGGTGAAACCCCTTCTCTACTAAAAACACAAAAGTTAGCTGGGTATGGTGGTTCACGCCTGTAATTCCAGCTATTCGGGAGGCTGAGGCAGGAGAATTGCTTGAACCCCAGGAGGCAGAAGTTGCAGTAAGCTGAGATCGCACCATTGCACTCCAGCTTGGATGACAAGAGCAAAACTCTCTCTCTCAAAAAAAAAAAAAAAAAAAAAAAAATCCAATAAAGCAGGAGCTACTGTGATCACTCCATGTTACAAAGGACAAATGGTGAAGTTCAAAGAGACCACATGCCTCACCCAGGCTGGGCACTGGGAGTGGCTAAGCCTGGACTTTATCCCAGTGTGCTTAACACTGGCATGAATGCAGAGACCTTTGTGCATTTATCCTTTTGTTCTTTCATTGAACAAACCTTGACTGGGTACAGTGACTCAAGCCTGTAATCCCAGCACTTTGGGAAGCCAAGGCAGACAGATTGTGTGAGTCCAGGAGTTTGAGACCAGCTTGACCAACATGGCAAAACCCTGTCTCTACCAAAAAATACAAAAGTGAGTCGGGCATGCTGGTGCATGCCTGTAGTCCTAGCTAGTTGTCAGGTTCAGATGGGAGGATTGCTTGAGCCTGGGAGGTCAAGGCTGCGGTGAGCTGTGGTTGCACCACTGTTCTCCAGCCTGGGCAACAGAGCAAGACCCTGTCTCAAAAACATAAAAAAAAACAAAAAAACAAATTGCATCCCTACTAAGTGGCAGGCCCTGTATGATATACTGAGGGTTCTGCAGATGACAAGAGTTGATTATGAAACACTTGCCCAAATAAACGTGTATTGACAACAGGAACAAGTAGTGAGGAGTAAGGTACCCAAGGGAGATGCTGATGAGGGGTTGAACTAGTCGGGGAGTGCATAAAGGGAAGTAGGAAGCAAAGAATTTTCTGGGCAGAGGGAGCCACTTTTGCAAAGGCCCTGTGGCCCATGTGGCTGGTGAGGAGGGGTTGGGAGAGGTGGAAGCAGCCGAGGATGAAGAGAAGTGCAGAGGCCAGACCACCCCCTGGACAGCTTCACCTTTGTCCCAAGAGTAATGGGGACCCTTGAGGGTTAGAAGCCAGGCCGGGTGTGGTGGCTCACACCTGTAATCCCAGCCAAAGCCAGCAGATCACTCGAGGTCAGGAATTCAAGACCAGCCTGGCCAACATGGTGAAACCCCGTCTCTACTGAAAATACAAAAAATTAGCCGAGTGTGGTGGTGGGTTCCTGTAATCCCAGCTATTTGGGAGGCTGAGGCAGAATCACTTGAACCCAGAGGTTGGAGGTTGCAGTGAGCCGAGATCACACCACTGCACTCCAGCCCTCCAGCCTGGGTGACTCTGCAAGACTCTGTCTCAACAAAAAAAAAACAATAAAAGAAGGAAGAAGAAGAAGAACAAAGAACCCAGGGAGCCAGGGAATGATGCAGTCTCATTCACCACCCCCAGGAAGGATCCACCGCCTCTCCCTGGCCCCAGGCTTGGCATCCCATCAGCAGCAATGAGAAGTCCCAGCAGTCAGCCCTTCCTGACGAGACCCCTCCTGCCACACCCTCCCCACACGCCTCCCTGCATGGACACCACCCTATTAAAATATTAAAATAATATTTTATCATTTTAATAAAATGATTAAATATTTTATTATTATTATTATTTGAGACAGTCATTTTAATAAAATGATTAAATATTTTATTTTATTATTATTATTATTATTATTATTTGAGACAGAGTCTCACTCTGTCGCCCAGGCTGGAGTACAGTGGTGCAATCTCAGTTCACTGCAACCTCTGCCCCACCAGGTTCAAGTGATTCTCCCGCCTCAGCCTCCCAAAAAGCTGGGATTACAGGCGCCTGCCACCATGCCCGGCTAATTTTGTATTTTTAGTAGAGACGAGGTTTCACCATGTTGCCCAGGCTGGTCCTGAACCCCTGACCTCAAGTGATCCGCCCGCCTCAGCCTCCCAAAGTGCTGGGATTACAGGCGTGAGCCACCTTGCCCGGCCTATTATTTTGAGCATTCTGTATGGAGGTGAATGGACCCACTCCTCCGTCCCAGGCACAGCATCAGAATCAAGGCAGACGTCCTAGAAACAGGGCTTGCTGCCAGCACACTCAGGATAATAACAGCGCACACTTGGGGGCCTCTGTTTCATTTCATTGCCTCATTCCATCTTCAGAGTAACTCCAGGGGGGACCATCAGTACCTCCATTGTTCTGAATTCAAACACTGAGACAGACGCAGAGGGGGGCCTCAGCCTGAGAAGCAGCAGCGCTGGCTGTCAGCGAAGCCCAGGGCTGTCTGACTCTTGGTCCCGGTCACCTCCCACAAGGTTGCCTTAGGCCCCGTCCTGGGAAGAGTGCCCTCCACTACTCTCTCCTCCCTCTGCCTCCTGCTGCTCACTGGTGTGTTCATTTCTTGTCTCTCTCTCCCACCAGAACGTGTAGTGAAAGATACACTCAAAGATGAATTATCCCCTGCCGGTGGCATCACGGACACAGCTGAAACTAATTTGATTTAGGGAGAAATGAGTATAACAGACTTGAATGAACCCTTTAAAATCACGCCACTTTTTTTTTTTTTTTTTTTTTTTTTAAATTTTTGAGACAGTCTCGCCCTGTCACCCAGGCTGGAGTGCAATGGCACGACCTTGGCTTATTGCAACCTCCGCCTCCCAGGTTCAAGCGATTTGCCTGCCTCAGTCTTCCAAGTAGCTGGGATTACAGGCATGCACCACCACGCCCAGCTAATTTTTGTATTTTTAGTAGAGACAGGGTTTCACCATGCTGGCCAGGCTGGTCTCGAACATCCGACCTCAAGTGATCCACCGACTTTGGCCTCCCAAATTGCTGGGATTACAAGTGTGAGCCACTGTGCCTGGCCAAACCATATCACTTCTGGCAGCTCTCATAGTTGCTGAGATGGTTGCTATACTTGTTTTGTTCACACCTGTGTTCCCAGTGCCTAGTAGAATGCTAGGCACATAGTACGTCCTCAGTAAATGCCTGTTGAGAGATTTAATGCATGAATGGAAAGATTTCAGTCTTTTCTTTTACTGCTAAATTATATCCATATTGTCCTCATCCCCTTTCCTCCTTCCTTCCTTTCTTCCTGCTGTTCACACCTTTTGACCCCCTACCAGATGTCATGCACATTTATAGAGGCTGCTATAAAAAGCTAAAAGTGACATGAAGCACATGGTAGTTGGTTCAATGGGTAGATATTTTAAAATTTATTCATTTATTATTTATTTATTTTGAAATGAAGTCTCATTCTGCTGCCCAGGCTGGAGTGCAGCTCACTGCAACCTCTACCTCCCAAGTTCAACCGATTCTCCTGTCTCAGCCTCCCGAGTTGCTGGGATTACAGGTGTGCACCATCATGCCTGGCTAATTTTTGTATTTTTAGTTGAGATGGAGTTTCACCATGTTGGCCGGGCTTGTCTCGAACTCCTGATCTCAGGTGATCTGCCTGCCTTGGCCTCCCAAAGTGCTGGGATTTCAGGTGTAAGCCACCACGCCCAGCCTAAAAATTCCCTTTAATATAACGTGAAGGCCAGGCACGCTGGTTCACACCTGTAATTCCAGCACTTTGGAAGGCTGAGATGGGCGGATCACCTGAGGTCGGGAGTTCAAGACCAGACCAATATGGAGAAACCCCATCTCTAAAAAAATACAAAATTAGCCAGGCGTGGTGGCACATGCCCGAAATCACAGCTACTCGGGATGCTGAGGCAGGAGAGTCACTTGAACCTGGGAGGCGGAGGTTGCGGTGAGCTAAGGTTGCACCATTGTACTCCAGCCTGGCCAACAAGAGCGAAACTTTGTCTCGAAAAAAAAAAAAATGTGAAAAGCATTATTTTATTTATTTTTTCATCTCTTATTCTTTTCTGTAGCTTTATTGAGGTACACTTTTGTGTGTGTGTGTGTGTGTGTGTGTGTGTGTGTTTTTGTTTTTTGGAGACAGGGTCTCGCTCCTTCTTGCAGTTTGGAGTGTAGTGACGCCATCATGGCTCGGTGCAGACTTGACCTCCTGGGCTCAAGGGATCCTCCTACCTCAGTTTCTCAAAGTGCTGGGATTATAGGCATGAGCCCACACTTGGCCTACTCTGCCATTTGATAATGGACTTGAGCATCCTTGAATTGTGGAATCAGTAGAACCAGTCTCCTGCAGATGCAAGCATGGACTTTGTGCCTTTTTGTTTGTTTGTTTGTTTTGAAATGGAGTCTCACTCTGTGGCCAGGCTAGAGTGTAGTGGCACGATCTTGGCTCACTGCAACCTCCACCTCCTGGGCTCAAGCGATTCTCCTGCCTCAGCCTCCCGAGTAGCTGGATTACAGGCGTGTGCCACCACGCCCAGCTAATTTTTGTATTTTGTATTTTCAGTAGAGACAGGGTTTCACCATCTTGGCCAGGATGGTCTTGATCTCTTAATCTCATGATCTGCCCACCTCTGTCTCCCAAAGTGTTGGGATTATAGGTATAAGCCACCATGCCCTGCCAACTTTGTGCATTTTAAAAAGGTTGGACATATGCATATACCCATGATACCATCACTATAATGAAGGTAATAGACACATCCATCATTCCCAAAATATTTGCTGAGTCCCCTTGCTTTCTTTTGTTTTGTATGGTTTTTGTGGCAAGAACACTTAATTAATATGAGATCTGCCCTCTTCACAAGATTTCCAGTGTACAACATTGTATTGTGTATTAACCATAGACACAATGGTATCCAGCAGATCTCTAGAACTTATTCTTTTATATTCCAAAAACAAAACTAGAGGCCGGGTTGGCGGGGGCAGGGGGGTGGTGGCTCACGCCTGTAATTCCAGCACTTTGAGACACCGAGGCGGGTGGATTACCTGAGGTCAGGAGTTGGAGACCAGCCTGGCCAATATGGCGAAACCCCATCTCTACTAAAAATACAAAAATTAGCCAGGCATAGTAGTGGCATGCACCTGTAGTCCCAGCTACTTGGGAGGCTGAGGCAGGATAATCACTTGAACCCAGGAGGCGGAGGTTGCAGTGAGCTGAGATTGTGCCACTGTACTCCAGCCTGGGTGACAGACTGAGACTCTGTCTCCAAATAGTAATAATAATAATAATATTACCAATTATTTCACATTAATAAACTCATGAGTGGGAGTAATATATAAACTAAGCAACTTGAGAACTACTCCTAAAGATGTAATATAAATAAATAAGCAACAACAATATATGGTATGGCCTGCAATTGTGCTATGTTAACTTACGTTTCTGTTAACCATGCAGAGATCTTGTTCTGTAATGTAAACAATGAGATAATATGGTGAAGATGATAAGGATACTATCCAAAGTGGACCTGTCTGCATAACCCCCCAAGGCACCTGGCAGAAGCAAACACTGACACCTGTGAAGGGCTCCATTTTCTGGAAAACAATGCGTACAATGAAATGTACAACACTTACACGGCAAACACTTATTTGGACCATTGCTAAATTTATCTATGTATGTACGTATGTATTTATTCATCAAATTGTCATAGCAGATATTTGGAGAGTGACAGTGTGTTTTATTTTTACTTAATTTTAATTTAATTTAATTTAATTTTTTTTTTTTGAGACGGAGTCTCACTCTGTTGCCCAGGCTGGAGTGCAATGGCACGATCTTGGCTCACTGCAACCTTTGCCTCCTGGGTTCAAGTGATGCTTCTGCCTCTGGCTCCTGGGTAGCTGGGATTACAGGCGCCCGCCACCATGCCTGGCTAATTTTTGTAGTTTTAGTAGAGATGGGGCTTCAAAATGTTGGCCAGGCTGGTCTCAAACTCCTGACCTCAGGTGATCCACCCGCCTCAGCCTCCCAAAGTGCTGGGATTACAGGCGTTGAGTCACCACTCCCAGTCTTATTTTATGTTTGAGACAGGTTCTTGCTCTGTCACCCAGGTTGGAGTGCAGTGGTGTGATCATGGCCCATTGCAGCCTCAACCTCCTGGGTTCAAGCGATCCTCGCACCTCAACCTCCCAAGTAGCTGAAACTACAGGCATGTACCACCATCCCCAGCTAATTTTTTTCTTTTTTTTTTGTAGAGATGGGGTTTCACTATGTTGTCCAGGCTGGTCTTGAACGTCTGGGCTCAAGCAATACTCCTGCCTCTCAGCCAAAAGTGCTAAGATTGCAGGCATGAGACACCATGCCTGGCTTTATTTTTATTTTTTATTTAATTTTAGTAGAGAGGCGGTCTTGCTATGTTGCCCAAGCTATTCTCAAACTCCTGGGCTCAAGTGATTCTCCCATTTCAGCTTCCCAATCTGCTGGGATTATAGGCTTGAGCCACCATACCAGGTCCTGTTTGTTTATTTATTTATTTATTTATTTACTTACTTATTGTTTTGAGACGGAGTCTCGTTCTTGTGGCCCAGGCTGGAGTGCAGTGGTGCAGTATTGGCTTACTGCAACCTCTGGCTCCTGGGTTCAAGTGATTCTCCCTGAGTAGCTAGGACTACAAGCATGCACCACCATGCCCAACTAATTTTCATATTTTTAGGAGAGAGGGGGGTTTCACCATGTTGGCCAGGCTGGTCTTGAACTCCTGACTGCAAGTGATTCTCCCGCCTCGGCCTCCCAAAGTGCTGGGATTACAGGTGTGAGCAACTGCACCCGGCCTGTTTTTATTTTTTATTTTATTTTATTTATTTATTTATTTTTGAGACAGAGTCTTGCTCTGTCGCCCAGGCTGGAGTGCAGTGGCGCGATCTTGGCTCACTGCAAACTCCGCCTCCTGGGTTCACACCATTCTCCTGCCTCAGCCTCCCCAGTAGCTGGGACTACAGGCGCCCACCACCACGCTCAGCTAATTTTTTGTATTTTTCGTAGAGACAGGGTTTCACCGTGTTAGCCAGGATGGTTTCAATCTCCCGACCTCGTGATCCACCTACCTCAGCCTCCCAAAGTGCTGGGATTAAAGGCATGAGCCACCGTGCCCAGACTGTTTTTATATTTTTTATTGAGACAAGTCTCACTCTGTCACCCAGCCTGCAGTGTGGTGGCGTGATCACAGCTCACTGCAACTTAGACCTCCTGGGCTCAAGTGATCTTCCCACCCCAACCTCCCAAGTGAAGGAGAGAATGAAAGTCTTTACATGAGACATTTTTGTAGTATACTTAGAAAAAGGTGCAGGCACTGGCCCTGGTGGGTCACAGTTGTAATCCCAGCACTTTAGAAGGCCAAGGCAGGAAGATCTCTTGAGGCCAGGAGTTCAAGGCCAGCCTGGGCAACATGGCCATGCCATCTCTACAAAAAACTTAAAAACAAAAAAATCACCCAAGCGTAGTGGCACACACCTATAGTCCCAGCTACTCAGGAGGCTGAGGTGGGACGATCGCTTGAGCCCAGGAGGTTGAGGCTGCAGTGAGCTATGATTGCACCACTGCACTCAGCCTAGGAGACAGAGAAAAACAATAAAGAAACAAATGAAAAGAAAACGAAGGAAGAAATGGAAGGAGGAAAGAAGGAAAGAAGAGAAAGAAGAGAAAGAAAGAAAGAAAAAGAAAGAAAGAAAGAAAGAAAGAAAGAGTAGCAGTATCTCATAGAAATTTCTGGGGTTGCACATTGCCAAGACAATTCCAAGCCAAAAGAACAAAGCTGGAGGCATCATGCTACCTGACTTCAAACTATACTACAAGGCTACAGTAACCAAGACAGCATGGTACTGGTACCAAAACAGAGTTACAGACCAATGGAACAGAACAGAGCCCTCAGAAATACCACTGCACATCTACAACCATCTGCTCTTTGATAAACCTGACAAAAACAAGAAATAGGGAAAAGATTCCCTATTTAATACATGGTGCTGGGAAAACTGGCTAGCCATATGTAGAAAGCTGAAACTGGATCCCTTCCTTACACCTTAAACAAAAATCAATTCAAGATGGATTAAAGACTTAAATGTTAGACCTAAAACCATAAAAACCCTAGAAGAAAACCTAGGCAATACCATTCAGGACATAGGCATGGGCAAGGATTTCATGACTAAAACACCAAAAGCAATGGCAACAAAAGCTAAAATTGACAAATGGGATCTAATTAAACTAAAGAGTTTCTACACAGCAAAAGAAACCACCATCAGAGTGAACAGGAACCTACAGAATGGGAGAAAATTTTTACAATCTACCCATCTGGCAAAGGGCTAATACCCAGAATCTACAAATAACTTAAACAAATTTACAAGAAAAAATCAAACAACCCCATCAGAAAGTGGGCAAAGGATATGAACAGACAATTCTCAAACCAAGACATATATGCAGCCAATAGACACATGAAGAAATGCTAATCATCGCTGGCCATCAGAGAAATACAAATCAAAACCACAATGAGATACCATCTCACACCAGTTAGAATGGCGATCATTAAAAAGTCAGGAAACAACAGATGGCTGGAGAGGATGTGAAGAAATAAGAACACTTTTACACTGTTGGTGGGACTGTAAACTAGTTCAACCATTATGGAAGACAGTGTGGCAATTCCTCAAGGATCTAGACCTAGAAATACCATTTGACCCAGCCATCCCATGACTGGGCATATACCCAAAGGATTATAAATCATGCTGCTATAAAGACACATGCACACATATGTTTACTGTGGCACTATTCACAATAGCAAAGACTTGGAACCAACCCAAATGTCCATCAGTGATAGACTGGATTAAGAAAATGTGGCACAGGCCGGGCGCGGTGGCTCACGCCTGTAATCCCTGCACTTTGGGAGGCCGAGGCGGGCGGATCACGAGGTCAGGAGATCGAGACCATCCTGGCTAACAAGGTGAAACCCCGTCTCTACTAAAATACAAAAAATTAGCCGGGCGTGGTGGCGGCGCCTGTAGTCCCAGCTACTCGGGAGGCTGAGGCAGGAGAATGGCGCGAACCCGGGAGGCGGAGCTTGCAGTGAGCTGAGATGGTGCCACTGCACTCCAGCCTGGGGGACAGAGTGAAGACTCCGCCTCAAAAAAAAAAAAAAAAAAGAAAAAAAAAGAAAATGTGGCACATATACACCATGGAATACTATGCAGCCATAAAAAAGGATGAGTCCATGTCCTTTATAGGGAAATGGATAAAGCTGGAAACCATCATTCTGAGCAAACTATCGCAAGGACAGAAAACCAAACACCACATGTTCTCACTCATAGGTGGGAGCTGAACAATGAGAACACATGGACACAGGGTGGGGAACATCACACACCGGGGCCTGCCAGGGTGTGGGGGGAGTGGGCAGGGATAGCATTAGAAGATATACCTAATGTAAATGACGAGTTAACGGGTACAGCACACCAACATGGCACATGTATACGTATGTAACAAACCTGCACATTGTGCACATGTACCCTAGAACTTAAAGTAAAATTAAAAAAAAAAAAAAGAAAGAAATATCTGGGGCTGGGCGTGGTGGCTCATGCCTGTAATCCCAGCACTTTGGGAAGCTGAGGTGGGCAGCTCACTTGAGGTCAGGAGTTTGAGACCAGCCTGGCCAATCTGGTGAAACCGTGTCTCTACTAAAAATACAAAAAAATTAGCCAGGTGTGGTGGCACGTGCCTATAATCCCTGCTACTTGGGAGGCTGAGACAGGAGAATCATTTTAACCCTGAAGGCAGAGGTTTCAGTGAGCTGAGATCGCACCAATGCACTCCAGCCTGGGTGACAGACTGAGACCCTGCCTCAAAAAAAAAAAAAAAAAAAAAAAAGAAAATTAGAAGAAAAAGGAAAGAAAATAAAAACAAAGGTGGAGGCTTCAAAATTACTTTAGCCTGTTCTTTTGTTCTGAGACCGCCTTAAGTAAATCTTTAAGCTATGCAAATGAGGTAAGGAGTCCAGATCCAGCCTTCAGTGAGCTGGGTGGGGAAGGGTGGGGAGGTGGGAGTCCAATTATAAGAGGCTGGAGGTGGAGAAGGCAGGGATCACATCATTTTCTCTTACTCTTATTTCCTATTTTCCTCTGAATGGGCTCAGAAAGCTCAGGAAGGCCCCAGAGAGCTTCCTTTCCGGAGATTCCCCATGCCACCAGTAAGACCAATTCGGAAATCGAGGCGTGAGCCAAGCTTCAAGCCTAGCCAGAGGCGCAAATCTCGGCCGCTCCCCAAGGCCCTGAGGCACCTTTCCCAGGAAGACCCGTGTACCAGCCACCAGTCCCTGTGGCTACTGGCTGAGTTCAGCTGCAGTGACCACAGCCCAAAACAAGGTATGTTTTTTAAAATTATATTTTCCAACTTTATTGCTAGCCCATAAGAAAACTTCATGGACATAGATAATGCCGTTGGTCACCTTAGAGAAAACGTACAGTGCTTTCCATAGCTTGTTTCCTCTGGAGGGTTTTAGGCACGCAAGCATGGCATTTCCAAATCCATGTTTGGCCTCTTCTGTTGCAGTTGAGCTTGTGTTTTCTCTTCTTGCCTTTCCTGGCGTTCCTTGGAAATGGATTGGATTGATAAAAATTGAGTTTGTCTTTTATTTGTTTGTGTGTTCTTTTGATTTTTGAGATAGAATCTCGCTCTGTCTCCGAGGCTGGAGCCATCTTGGCTCATGCAGCCTCAGCCTCCCGTGGTCTCAAGCAATCTTCCCACCTTTGCCTCCCGAGTTGCTAGGACAATAGGCGCGCACCACCATGCCCAGCTAATTTTGTTTATATTTTGTAGAGATGAGGTTTCGCTGTGTTGCCTAGGCAGGTCTCGAACTCTTGGGTTCAAGCAGACTCCCGCTCATCTTGGCATCCCACAGTACTGGGATTACAGGCATAAGCCACAGTATCTGTCTAGGAGTTGGTCTTTTGAGCAACAAGGGAAGGATGAATTTGGAACACTGGTTAGAGGCAGGGCGGAGAGCAAAGGGTGAGATGCTATCTAACGCAGCAAGAGTAATGGCTAAAGGACTCCTGCATAGAACAGAGGTTTTGAGATTGGAAGAAATGCCAAAATCAAGTAGGATCACAATTACCCTTAAATCCCTTAAATCACCTTTGTAATCTCTTCCAAACTAGAACAGATCACTTCATTGAGTGCTGCTGAATTGATTATTTAGCAAGATCATTACATCTCCCCAGCAAAGATCAGCTGGCATTATAGATGTGAGCCATTGCACCTGGCCCACACTGAATATTTTCAATACTCAAGGTACAATTCAGTGGTTTTCAGTGTAGTTACAAAAGTGTGCAACCACCACCACCATCTAATCCCAGAACATTTTCTTTTTCTTTTTTTTTTGTTTTGTCTGAGACAGGGTTCCGCTCCAGTTGCCCAGGCTGGAATGAAGTGGCACAACTTAGGCTCGCTGCAGCCTCGACCTCCTGGGCTCAAGTGATGCTCCCACCTGAGCCTCCTGAGTAGCTGGGATTACAGGCGTGTGCCACCACATCGAGCTAATTATTTGTATTTTTAGTAGAGATGGGGATTTCACCATGTTGTCCAAGCTGGTCTCGAACTCTCAGGCTCAAGTGATCTTCGCGCCTCAGCCTCCCACTGTGCTGGGATCACAGGCATAAGCCACGACACCCACCCTCAGAACACTTTCATCATGTGAAAAAGAAACGCCATACCAGGGCTGGGCGTGGTAGCTTGTGCCTGTAATCCCAGCACTTTGGGAGGCCGAGGCAGGTGGATCACTTGAGGTCAGGAATTCAAGATCAGCCTGGCCAGCATGGTGAAATCCCATCTCTACTAAAAACACAAAAAACCCCGTCTCTACTAAAAATACAAAAAAAAAAAAAAAACTAGCCGGGCGTGGTGGAGGGCGCCTGTAGTCCCAGCTACTTGGAGGCTGAGGCAGGAGAATGGCGTGAACCCGGGGAGGCGGAGCTTGCAGTGAGCCGAGATCGCGCCACTGCACTCCAGCCTGGGAGACACAGCGAGACCCTGTCCTCAAAAAACAAAACAAAACAAAACAAAACAAAAAAAAACACACACAAAAATTGGCTGGACATGGTGGCCTGGACCTGTAGTCCCAGCTACTAGGGATGCTGAGGTGGGAGGATCACTTGAACCCAGGAGAGGGAGGTTGCAGTGAGCCGAGATCCTGATACTGCACTTGAACCTGGGCAACAAACTGAGACTGTCTCAAAAACAAACAAACACCGTACCCATTAGCAGTCACTCCCTTTTTTCCCCCCTCTTTTCAGCTCCTAGCAAAAGCTAATCTACTTTCTGTTTATAATTTGCATAACCTGAATATTTCTTGTAAGTAGAAACATATGTGACCTTTTGTGTCTGGCTTCTTCTCTTAGCATAATGTTTTCAAGATTCATCCAAGTTGTAGTACGAATGTAGTTTATTTCATTTTATGGCTGAATAGTATTTTATTATACGGAAGGTATATTTTATTTATTATTACTTTTAGAGGTTGTGTCTGTGCTTTGCTGCCCAGGCGGGTCTTAAACCCCTGGCCTTGAGCAATCCACCTCAGTCTCTGGAGTAGCTGGGATTACAGGTAGCTGAGCATGGTGCTGAGCTGTTAGACCACATTTTACTCATCCATTCATTCATTGATGGACATTTGGGTTGTTTCCATCTTTTGGTGACTGAATAACACTGCTATGTATGTATGTGTGCATGTATTTGTGTGAGTCCGTGTTTTCAGTTCTCTTGGGTACATACCTAGGAGTGGAATTCCTGGGTCCTATGGTAACTCTTTTGCTTTTGGAGGAACTGCTTTTCTTTCTTTCTTTTTTTTTTTGAGACAGAGTCTTGCTCTGTCATCACCCAGGCTGGGGTGCAGTGGCGCAATCTCAGCTCACTGCAAGCTCCGCCTCCCGGGTTCATGCCATTCTCCTGCCTCAGCCTCCCGAGTAGCTGGGACTACAGGCGCCCGCCACCACGCCTGGCTAATTTTTTGTATTTTTAGTAGAGACGGGGTTTCACAGTGTTAGCCAGGATGGTCTCGATCTCCTGACCTTGTGATCCACCTGCCTCAGCCTCCCGGAGTGCTGGGATTACAGGCGTGTGCCACTGCGCCCGGCCAGAACTACCTTTCATTTTTTAAAAGTTAATGTTGGCCGGGCGCGGTGGCTCAAGGGCCGGGCGCGGTGGCTCAAGTCTGTAATCCCAGCACTTTGGGAGGCCGAGACGGGTGGATCACGAGGTCAGGAGATCGAGACCATCCTGGCTAACACGGTGAAACCCCGTCTCTACTAAAAAAAAAAATACAAAAAAATTAGTCGGGCGAGGTGGCGGGCGCCTGTAGTCCCAGCTACTCGGGAGGCTGAGGCAGGAGAATGGCGTGAACCCGGGAGGCGGAGCTTGCAGTGAGCCGAGATCGCGCCACTGCACTCCAGCCTGGGCGACAGAGCGAGACTCCGTCTCAAAAAAAAAGAAAAAAAAAGTTAATGTTGGGCTCAGTGATGCAGATTTTTTTTTTTTAAAGTGTACATTTATCTCACTCTGTTGCCCAGGCTCGAGTGCAATGACGTGATCTGGGCTCGCTGCAACTTCCGCCTCCCGGGTTCAAGCCACTCTTCTGCCTCAGCCTCCCGAGCAGCTGGGATTACAGGCATCCACCACCACGCCCAACTAATTTTTTTATTTTTAGTAGAGACAGGGTTTTACCATGGTGGCCAGGATGGTCTCAAACTCCTGGTCTAACCTAGGCTGGAGGTCAGTGGCATGATCACAGCTCACTGCAGCCTCAACCTTCCAGGCTCCAGCAATCCTTTCATCTCAACCTCCTGAGTAGCTGGGACCACAGGAACCCAACACCACACCTGGCTAATTTTTTGGTATTTTTTTGTAGAGACAGGGGTCTCACCGTGTTGTCCAGGCTGGTCTTGAACTCCTGGGCTCAAGTGAGCTGCCCATAGTCTCGGTCTCCCAAAGTGCTGGGATTATACCACCACATCCAGCTTTAATACCTTTTTTTTTTTTGAGACAATGGTGGGATCTTGGCTCACTGCAACCTCCGCCTCCCTGGTTCAAGCAATTCTAGTGCCTCAGTCTCCCTAGTAGCTGGGATTACAGGTGTGTGTCATCATGCCCGGCGAATTTTTTTGTATTTTTAGTAGAGAAGGGTTCACAATGTTGGCCAGCCTGGTCTCGAACTCCTGGCCTCATGTGATCCACCCACTTTGACCTCCCAAAGTGCTCCGATTACAGGCAGGAGTCACCACGCCTGGCTTCCAAATACTTTGAAAAAGAAATACGATGCTTATTTGAAAAGAGCGAGTCTCAATGTTATCTAATTTAAAATCACAGAGGATGTCCAGGATAGCTGGAGGGAGGAACCCAGGGCAGGAGCCCGAGCTTTGGAGCCAGACAGACTTAATCTAAAATTCTGGTTTTGGCTGGGTGTGGTGGCTCACACTTGTAATCCCAACACTTTGGGAGGCCAAGGTTGGTGGACTGCATGAGCCCAGGAGTTTGAGACCAGCCTGGGCAACGTAGTGAGACCCCGTCTCTGTTAAAATAGTAATCATGATCCTGGTAAAAAAGAATCCTGATTTCGTCACCTATTTGCTGTGTGACTGTACAAGTTGCTCAATTCTTCCACAAAAGAAAAGACCATGTAGGGTTGTCATTTTCAGGGCAGGTTTGAATTGATGCAATCGAAATAAAATGAGAGTAAAATCTCACGTTCTTGCTTTAATGTGAAATACTGCAAATTTCTTACATCTTATCATTAGTTTATCAAGTACCTCGTAACTTCAAGATGAGCAGGACTGGGCATGGGTGCTCATGCCTATAATCCCAGCACTTCGGGAGGACGAGGCGAGAGGATTGCTTGAGCTCAGGAGTTCAAGAGCAGCCATGGGCAACATGGTGAAACCCGGTCTCTACAAAAAATTACAAAATTAGCCCCGTGTGGGGGCATGCACCTGTAGTCCCAGCTACTTGGGAGACTGAAGTGGGAGAATTGCTTGAGGCTTACAGGTTGAGACTGCAGTGAGCTGAGATCGCATCACTGCACTCCAGCCTGGGTGACAGAATGAGATCCTGTCTTAAAAAAAAAAAAAAAAAAAGGTACACATGACCACATGGCCTGCAGCACCCCTTGTCTATATGCATCACTCTGGCAGTCCCACCTGATCGAGGAAACAGAAATAGCCGCTCCCCATTGTTAAGATTCACTGTGAATGATTAGCTTTAAATGTTGCCAAGTCTTCAGGAAGAGAACTGTTGTGAAAAGTGGAGTTGGGTGCAGTGGCTCACGCCTGTAATACCAGCACTATGGGAGGCTGAGGCGGGTGGATCACCAGCTCAGGAATTCAAGACCAGCCTGGTCAAGATGGTGAAACCCCATCTCTACTAAAAATACAAAAATTAGCCGGGCGTGATGGCAGGTGCCTGTAATACCAGCTACTCAGGAGGCTGAGGCAGAGAATTTCGTTTGATCCTGGGTGGCGGAGGTTGCAGTGAGCTGAGATCTGAGATCTCACCACTGCACTCCAACCTGGGCAACAAAGTGAGACTCTCTCAAAAAAAAAAAAAAAAAAAAAGAAAGAAGGAAAGAAAAAAGAAAAGTGGAGTTAATGTAAGAAAAGTGGCTGGCATAGAGTGGACCAGGGAAAACAATGGCTATTTGTACACATTCAGTGGCAGAATATTAATTTAGGGTTTTCTTTGGATGTGGGTTTTGAAAAATTGATAAGCCTGGGTGAAGACATGATAGGACTCATTAGGAACTCCAGTGCGGAGTTGAAACCTCTTAAAAATAAAAAATAAAAATAACCGTTTGTTGTTGTTGTTGTTGTTTTTGAGACAGTCTCACGCTGTTGCCCAGGCTGGAGTACACTGGCGCAATTTTGGCTCACTGCAACATCCACCTCCTGGGTTCAAGCAATTCTTCTGCCTCAGCTTCCTGAGTAGCTGGGACTACAGGCTCCTGCCACCATGCCCGGCTAATTTTTGTATTCTTAGTAGCAACAGGGTTTCACCCCATTGGCCAAGCTGGTCTTGAACTCCTGACCTCAGGTATCTACCCGCCTCAGCCTCCCAAAGTGTTGGGATGTATTACAGGCGTGAGCCACCACCGTGCCTGGCCAATAACAGTTTTATTGAAATATAATTCACCTACTGCATAATTTATCTGTATTAAATGTACAATGCAATGGTTTTTACTATGTTCAGAGAGTTGTACAGCCATCACCACAGTCAATTTTAAGACATTTTGATTTCTACCCCCAAATCCTACACCCATCCGCAATCACTCCCCATTGCCCACCTCCCATGAACTGCAGGCAACTGCTAGTCTGTTTTCTGTCTCTATGGATTTGCTTATCATGGGTGTTTCATATCAATGAATTGTATAATATTTCTCCTTTTGTATCTACTTTCTTTCACTCAGCATGGTATTTTTGAGGTTCATCCATGTTGTAGCATGAATCAGTGCTTCATTCTTATTTATGGCTGAATAATATTCCATTGTGCTGATAGATCACTGTTATTTACCCACTCACTTGTTGATGAATACTGGGGTTGTGTTCAGAGTTGACATCTTGGTGTTGCTTCTTACTGGACCAGTTTTGGGGCCATTAGCCTCTTGCTGCCTTAGTGTCCTCTTCTGTAAAATGGGAGTAATAGTAGCACCTCTCATAGGCAGGGCTGGCACCAGCTTTTACAGTGCTCTCGTGCGAGCTAATGGTGCCCCTCTGGGCAGACACCTGCCTCATCCTATGGCCAGGTAAATAGGTGAAGCCTTTGGTGCCAAAAGCAACACTGGTTCGGGGTAGTTCCTGGGCCAAATTGAGCCCCATCCCTTTTAAAAAAATAGTTTTAGGCAGGGCACAGTGGCTCATGCCTATAATCCCAGCACTTTGGGAGGCCAAGGCCAGTGGATCAGGAGGTCAGGAGATTGAGGTCATCCTGGCTAACTCAGTGAAACCCTGTCTCTACTAAAAACACAAAAAATTAGCCGGGTGTGGTGGCATGCACCCGTAGTCCCAGCTACTTGGGGAGGCAGGAGAATCGCTTGAACTCAGGAGGCAGAGGTTGCATGAGCCAGGATCGCACTACCGCTCTCCAGCCTGGGCGACAGAGTGAGACTCTGTCTCAAAAAAAAAAAAAAAAAAAAAAGTAGTTTTTAAGGCCAGGCATGGTGGCTTAGGCCTATAATCCCAGCACTTTGGTAGGCCAAGGTGGGAGGATCACCTAAGGTCATGAGTTTGAGACCAGCCTGGCTAACATATAATGAAACCCCATCTTTACTAAAAAAAATACAAAAATTAGCTGGGTGTGGTGGTGCACACCTGTAGTTCTAACTACTTGGGAAGCTGAGACAGGAGAATCGCTTGAACCCAGGAGACGGAGGTTGCAGTGAGCCGAGATTTGGCCACTGCACTGCAGCCTGGGTGACATAGCAAGACTCTATCTCTAAAAAAAAAAAAAAATGTAGTTTTAAATTTCAGCTTTATAGTTTCCATTTAAAATGCCATTTTCTAGCCAGGAATGGTATAATCACAGCCTATAATCCCGGCATTTTGGGAGGCTGAGGTGGGAAGATCACTTAAGGCCAGGAGTTCAAGACCAGCCTGGGCAACAGCAACATAGAAAGATCTTGTTAGAGGTCAGGAGAACGAGATCATCCTGGCTAACACGGTGAAAAATACTAAAAATAGAAAAATTAGCCGGGCGTGGTGGCGGACGCCTGTAGACCCAGCTACTCGGGAGGCTGAGGCAGGAGAATGGTGTGAACCTGGGAGGCGGAGCTTGCAGTGAGCCGAGATCGCGCCACTGCACTCCAGCCTGGGCCACAGAGGCAGACTCTGTCTCAAAGAAGAAAAAAAAAGAAAGATCTTGTTAGGAACAATTTGACTAATTTTCCTAAAAATAGAAAATAAGAAAAGAAAAAGATGACACTGATGCTGGTTGTCCATGTTCTCACTGACTCTCACTGCAACTTCCGTCTAAATGTAAGCCAATCCAGTCACTCTACCAAGGCATCTTTGTCGAGCTGTCTTCTTAAAAATATTGGCCAGGCATGGTGGTTTATGCCTGTAATCCCAGCACTTTGGGAGGCCGAGGCGGGTGGATCACCTGAGGTCAGGAGTTCGAGACCAGCCTGACCAACATGGAGAAACCCTGTCTCTACTGAAAATACAAAATTAGCCAGGCGTGGTGGCGCATGCCTGTAATCCCAGCTACTTGGGAGGCTGAGGCAGGAGAATCGCTTGAACCCCGGGAGGTGGAGGTTGCGGTGAGCTGAAATGGTGCCACTGCCCTCCAGCCTGGACAACAAGAATGAAACTCTGTCTCAGGGAAAAAAAAAAAAAAAAAAAAGAACACGACTCCAACCACTATACACGCACCTGGCCAGCTAGGAGCAGTCATTTTGGCAAAACGCTTGCATTCACATTTGGCTGTCTCTCTTCCAAAACCTATCCCAGAAGAATGCTGGTCACATGACTTCCTTTTATTTAGCCACAGTCACTTTTGCTATTCATTTAGCCTGAGGCAGCAGGGTCCTTATCTCATAATGGGCA
Source organism: Theropithecus gelada (assembly GCF_003255815.1). Taxonomy (NCBI): domain Eukaryota; kingdom Metazoa; phylum Chordata; class Mammalia; order Primates; family Cercopithecidae; genus Theropithecus; species Theropithecus gelada. Next base: position 73,717,589 of record NC_037688.1, read on the forward strand.
CTCATCCCATAAACAGATTTGAGTGAAAGGACAGTGGATTGTGGGGGGTCAGGAGTTGGAGGCTGGGGTCTCACTCTTTTTTTTTTTTTTTTTTTTTTTTGAGAAGAGGTCTCACTCTGTTGCCCAGGCTAGAGTGCAGTGGCGCGACCTTGGCTCACTGCGACCTCTACCTCCCAGGTACAAGCAATTCTCTTGCCTCAGCCTCCTGAGTAGCTGAGATTACAGGTGTTCGCCACCATGCCTGGCTAATACTTTTGTATTTTTAGTAGAGGCGGGGTTCACTACATTGGCCAGGCTAGTCTCCAATTCCTGACCTCAGGTGATCCACCCGCCTCGGTCTCCCAAAGTGCTGGGATTACAGGCGTGATCCACTGCGCCCAGCCTCCTTCTGTTCTTAGATCAATGATCTCACAACTTGTGATATGTTTTTTTCTTTTTTTTCTTTTTCTTTTTCTTTTTTTTTTTTTTGAGGCGAAGTCTCTCTTTGTCGCCCAGGTTGAAATGCAGTGGCGCAGTCTCAGCTCACTGCAGCCTCCACCTCGCAGGTTCAAGCAGTTCTCTTGCCTCAGCCACCCAGGTAGCTGGGACTACAGGCGTGCACCACCATGCCTGACTATTTTTTTTTGAGACGGGGTCTCACTCTGTTACCCTGACTGGAGTGCAGTAGTGCGATATTGGCTTACTGCAACTTCCACTCCTGGCTCAAGCGATCCTTCTATCTCAGCCTCCTGAGTAGCTGGGACCACAGGCGCAAGCCACCACACCTGGCTAATTTTCTTTTTTCTGTTTTTTTTTTCTTCTAAGGAGTTTCGCTCTTGTTGCCCAGGCTGGAGTGCAGTAGCACCATTTCGGCTCACTGCAACCTCCGCCTCCCGGGTTCAAGTGATTCTCCTCTCTCAGCCTCCCAAGTAGCTGGAATTACGGGCACCCGCCAGCATGCCCAGCTAATTTTTGTATTTTTAGTAGAGACGGGGTTTCACCGTGTTGGCCAGGCTGGTCTCGACCTCCTGACCTCAGGTGATCCACCTGCCTTGGCCTCCCAAAGTGCTGGGATTACAGGCGTGAGTCACTGTGCCCAGCCACACTCGGCTAATTTTCTTGTATTTTTTGGTACAGACAGGTTTTCACCATGTTACCTAGGCTGTTGTCAAACTCCTGAGCTCAAGCAATCTGCCCACCTCGGCCTCCCAAAGTGCTAGGATTATAGGCGTGAGCCACTGCACTGGTCAACCTGTGGATTTTGAAGTATTTGATATTTTATGGTTTCAGGGAGAGACTGTTTTTCCATTTCCCTGATAAGAATCCAGAATTAGAAAAGGTTGGGCCGGCGCGATGGCTCACACCTGTAATCCTAACACTTTGGGAGGCCGATGTGGGTGGATCACCTGAGGTCAGGAGTTCGAGATCAGCCTGACCAACATGGTGAAATCCTGTTTCTACCAAAAAGGCAAAAATTAGCCAGGCGTGGTGGCGTGCACCTGTAATCCCAGCTACTCAGGAGGTTGAGGCAAGAGAATCGCTTGAACCCAGGAGGCGGAGGTTGCAGTTAGCCGAGATCGCGCCATTGTACTCCAGCTGGGGCTGGACTCCATCTCAAAAAAAAAAAAAAGAAAAGGTTAAGTAAGCTTCCCAAATTCAAGTTTAGAACCCTGTATGGAGCTGGGTTCCATCTGGTTTCTGAATCCTAAAGCCCCTTACCCTCCCAAACTGCTTGACCTTGGCTAAGTCCCTTATCTTCTCTAAAGCCAAATCCTCATCAGTAACCTTGTGGTATGGGATTAGGTCATCTTTCTAGGTATGGATTATTTAGGAATTTATTATCCCGGCAGGGCGGGGGGTGGGGGCAGATGAAGGCGTGGAGAGGGGGAAAGGTGTAAATCCCATTTCTTCTCTGACACTTCTTTTTTTTTTTTTTTTTTTTTTTTGAGACAGAGTCTTGCTCTGTCGCCCAGGCTGGAGTGCAGTGGCACAATCCCGGCTCACTGCAAGCTCCGCCTCCAGGGTTCACGCCATTCTCCTGCCTCAGCCTCCCGAGTAGCTGGGACTACAGGCGCACGCCACTGCGCCCGACTAATTTTTTCTATTTTTAGTAGAGACGGGGTTTCACCATGGTTTCGATCTCCTGACCTTGTGATCCGCCCGCCTCGGCCTCCCAAAGTGCTGGGATTACAGGCGTGAGCCACCGCGCCCGGCCGACACTTCTATTAAATAATTTTAGACCCTGACCAATATAGCTTCCAGGTAGATAAATATTTTGGTTCTCCAGAAGAAAAACCAACCCTCTGGTTTTGCCAAGTCATGGCATGGCCCTGGGAGCAGCAAAATATGTTTTGCTCCAAGTAATGATAGGGTGGCCCCTCCCTGCCCTTCACTGGCTCTAGCTAATGACAAGTCAGTTTCTCTGGTGGTTCCTGTCTCCCCGGTTTTTCATCTTCTCCTTAGTCCCCAGTTTCTGAACCACGGTATGGGTCATGAATTTTTTTTTTTTTTTTTTAATTGGCAGTGGTCAAAAATGGTGCCTTCAGTCATCTTCCCCTTCAGAGCCTTCCATGTCCTCTGGAAGCATCTTGGCATTCACCCTCCGAGAAAGCAGGCATTACTCAGCGGATTCACTTCTGCCGAGTCCTTCCACACACACCCCTTCTGTGTGCAAATGGACTTGATAGGCAATGCAGGCACAATTCTACCAGGGGTAGAAGGAAACAGGCCAGCCGAGCCTGCTAGGATAATCAAACCGGGGCCTTTTTAGTGGGCCTCCAAGGGCACTGGTCTTGCTTTTCTCGTAGCTGTGGTGCCCTGGAAATGAACTCTCCCTCCACCATCCACTCCTCGGTGAAAGATGTGGACCAGCCAGGAAGAAGCAAAGAAGTGCTGTTTTATTGACTCCAGATGAGAGGCCTTCCAAGCAAGCAGGCACTGTCACTCCCAGCCTGTATCCCAGAGGCTCTGAGCTCCTAGCAGGCAGTAAACAGTTGCAGGGGTGAAAGCATTCATTCGGCAAATCGGCAAATCTTCACTGAGCATGTACTATAAGCTTGGTGCTGTACCGAGGATAGAACTGTTAGACAAGACAATTTCTTTTTGTTTTGTTTATGTTTTTGTTTTGGAGACAGAGTCTCTCTCTGTCGCCCAGGCTGGAGTGCAATGCGTGATCTCGGCTCACTGCAACCTCCACCTCCCAGGTTCAAGCGATTCTCCTGCCTCAGCCTGGCGAGTAACTGGGACTACAGGCGCCCACCACCACGCCCTGCTGATTTTTTGCATTTTTAGTAGAGACGGGGTTTAACCACGTTAGCCAGGATGATGTTGATCTCCTGACCTCCCAAAGTGCTGAGATTACAGGTGTGAGCCACTACGCCCAGCGATACCGTTTATGTGTATTTATATCCTATAGCTGTGTAATAAATTTCCTTAAATTTAGCAGTGTAAAACAATACCCCCCCCCTTTTTTTTTTTGATACGCAGTCTCCCACTGCTGCCAAGGCTGCAAGGCTACAGTGCAGTGGTACGATCTCGGCTCACTGCAACCTCCACCTCCCAGGTTCAAGTGAGTCTCCAGCCTCAGCACCCAGAGTAGCTGGGACTACAGGCCCGTGCCAACACACCTGGCTAATTTTTGCATTTTAGTGGAGACAGGGTTTCACTATGTTGGCCAGGCTGGTCTCAGAGTCCTGACCTCAAGTGATCCACACCCCCTTGGCCTCCCAAAGTGCTGGGATTACAGGCATGAGCCACTGCGCCCGGCCTCATTCAGCAAATCTTCACTGAGCAACTACTATAAACCCAGTGCTGTGCTGAGGATAGACCTGTAGACAAGACAGTTTCTTTCTCAAGGTGCTTCTGGAAGGAGAGACAGATACTGTTTATGTGCATTCATTTTATTTATTTTTATTTTTTTTGAGACGGAGTCTCGCTCTGTTTGCCCAGGCTGGAGTGCAGTGACACCATCTCGGCTCATTGCAAGATCCACCTCCAGGGTTCATGCCATTCTCCCACCTCAGCCTCCTGAGTAGCTGGGACTACAGGCGCCCGCCACCACACTTGGCTAATTTTTTTTGTATTTTTAGTAGAGACGGGCTTTTGCCGTGTTAGCCAGGATGGTCTCCATCTCTTGACCTCGTGATCCGCCCGCCTGGGCCTCCCAAAGTGCTGGGATTATGGGTGTGAGCCTCCGCGCCCAGCTGTGTATTCATTTTCTATTGCTGTGTAATAAATTTCCTAAAATTTAGCAGTGTAAAATAATACCCCTTTTTGATTTCACATTTCCATAGATCAGAAGTCATAGTGGGCTGGATTGGGTTCCTTTAGGTTTTCACAAGTCTAAATCCAAGGGCTGGGCTCTCATCTGGAAGCTCTGGGGAAGAACAACTTTACTGAGGTTGTTGGCAGAATCCACTTTTTTTTTTTTTTTTAGTGGAGAGGGGGTTTCACCATGTTGTCTAGGCTGGTTTCGAGCTCCTGACCTCAAGTGATCCACCCTCCTTGGCCTCCCAAGACACTAGGATTACAGGCATGAGCCACCACGCCCCAGCCACACAGTTTTTTTTGTTTTTTTGTTGTTTTTTTTTGAGATAGAGTCTCATTCTGTCGCCCAGGCTGGAGTGCAGTGGTGCAATCTCGGCTCACTGCAACCTCCACCTCCCAAGTTCAAGCGATTCTTGTGCCTCAGCCTCCTGAGTAGCTGGGATTACAGGTGCACGCCACCACGCCTGTCTAATTTTTGTATTTTCAGTACAGACAGGGTTTCAGCATGTTGGTCAGGCTGGTCTTGAACTCCTGACCTCATGATCTGCCCTCCTCAGCCTTCTAAAGTGCTGGGATTACAGGCGTGAGCCACCAGGCCTGGCCGGATTGGTTTTGAACTCAGCGATGGGGATAAGGTTGGCCAATGTGAACTGACAGCCACACACATAACTTTCTGCCACCTCTTCCTCTGCCAGAAAGGCACTTTCTTCCCTCCTCCAAGCTTCCAGAATACTAGAGAGGATTCTTTTGCATCTGAGCAGTGTTGATTAGCATTTGTGAGAATCTGTGTGAATAACAATACCTCTTCTTCAGATTCTGGGGGTGACCCAAGGGATTCCTTTGAAGTGACTTGGGCTCTCCCCTGCTCACCTCTGTGGTCTGGCAGGAAATTCACTGGTGGGAAATCTTCAAGTGTATGAAATGCTGGTGAGGGGGATCCAGTCACACTTGAATCATATGTTCATTCAACCAATTGATTGAATGATTGATTAATTGATTGGCTGATCCAGATTAGGTTTCCCTATGTTGCCCAGGCTGCTCTCCAGCTCCTGGGTTCAAGCGATCCTCCTGCCTCAACTTCCCAAAGTGCTGGCATAAGAGGCGTAAGCCACCGTGCCTGGCCCATTCAACCAATATTTATTTATGTATTTATTTATTTTAGATGGAATCTCGCTCTATTCCCCAGGCTGGAGTGCAAGGGTATGATTAGCTCACTGTAGCCTCCACCTCCTGGGTTCAAGCAGTTCTCCTGCCTCAGCCTCCTGAGTAGCTGGGATTACAAGCGTATGCCACCATGCCCAGCTAATTTTTTTGTGTGTATTTTTAGTAGACGTGAGGTTTCACCATGTTGGCCAGGCTGGTCTCGGATTCCTGACTTCAGGTGATCCGCCCACCTCGGCCTCCCAACGTGCTGAGATTACTGGCGTGAGCCACTGCGCCTGGCCCAACTAATTTTTATTAAGCACTTGCTGTGTATCCCAGGCATCTGTGATACAACAGTGAGCAGAACATTCTTTTGGGGGGCGGGGAGATGAACAGTACATAAACTGGAGAAAAACGCAGAGAAAGCGGGTATAGGGAGATGGAGAGGAAGACAGGTACCACAATCTTCTGGCCTTGTTAGGGCGAAATTCTATTCTCCCCTGAGATGTGTAGAAATGTACATCGGTTTGCTCCATTTTTATTGACCCACACTGCCTTGATTAACTGGAAGAGTTGAGACCCTAATCATCAGTCCGTCAATGACTGGATGAGACAGGACAGGAGATACATTCACTGAATGTCTCCTGAAATAGGGAGACCCCGGGTGAATAATCCCAGACTGGGTTGATAGGAAGGAAATAATGCCAAATGTGAGGGGTAGTGGGCTTGTTTTATTTTTATATTATTATTTTGTTATCATTATTAGTTGAGACAAGGTCTAATTCTGTTGCCCAGGCTGGAGTGCAGTGGCACTATCTTGGATCACTGCAGCCTCAGTCAGCCTCCCAAGTAGCTGGGACTACAGGCGCGAGGCACCACACCCGGCTAATTAAAAATACATTTCAAAAATATAAAAACAAAAACCAAAAACTTTGTAGAGAGGCTGGTTTCTTACTCCTGGCCTCAAGTGACCCTCCCGCCTCGGCCTCCCAAACTGCTGGGATCACAGGTGTGAGAAGCTGCGTCCCGCCTGGGGTTGCTCTTGAGGAGCCAAACTTTGCCAGATTAGGCTGACAGTGAGAAAATAAATTCTTCCACAGTAGATACTGGGTGAAAAAGTGCAGGTCAGCGGGCGAGGGTAAATAACGACAACAACAGGAACTTCTAGGCGCTGACCCCAGGCTCCCTTCCGGGCCCTTATCCCGAGCAGTCCCTGGGCAACCTCCGGCGCTCGCCCCGGCGCGCCCGGCTGGGACTTGAACCACGGCCGCCGGGTGGCTTCTGGGCCCCTCCTCGTTGCCGCTCCTGGGTCTTTCGGGCTGTCCAGTTCCCCACGATGGGGAGGATTCCGGATCACCCCCGCAGGGCTAAGTCACCAGGCGTCCCGCCTCGGCCCCCACGGCCCGGGGGCAGCGAGCGCCGAGGGTCCGCCTCGGGACTGAGGGGCAGGCGGCGCCGGGACGCGGCGCTGCGGGGCGGGCGGGCCTCGGCGGCGGCGGCGGCAGGCGGGCCGCTCCCTGCTCCGCCTCCCGTGCTCCGCCCTGCGTTCCCGCTCCGCCCTCCGGCTCCGCGCCCGCCCGCTTGCTCTCCTCGCTCGCTCGCTCGCTCCGCGGCCCCCCATGCGGATGTGACATTTCACGCCGCCGCCATTTTGAGAGCGAGCCGAGCCGAGCTGCCGGGCGCCGCGTCCGCTGCCGGAGCCCCGACGACGACGCCGAGGAGGCGGAGGCCGCGGCTCTCGGAACGCGGCCGGCCCGTCGCCCGCCCGCGCCGCCGCTCCCGCCGGCCCCAGGGCCCGCAGGCCCGCCG